>NC_134709.1:52407988-52497988 GCF_043290135.1 Rhipicephalus microplus
GGTATGGGCTGATAGCCTAGCTCTGTTCGATTAATAGATGTTCAGGTTTTACGTAAGAAAACCGCGATGTCGTCATGAAAGAGGCTATAGTGGAGGCCTTCGAAAATATCGACCACGTGGGATTCTTTATTCTGCCCATAAATCTGAGCGCACGATCTGCTATAACATTAGCCCTCCATCCATATGCCGCTGCATTTACCGAAAATCAATCGCGTGACTCCTTGGCCCTGGTCACCACCTGTATAGAAAAACTTGTTGGGACAGTTGTTGCGTGTTAAATACAGTTAGACAATGCAAACTACCGGCGAAGAATAGGCGAAAACTCGGTGATCGTTTGCGTTGTCTAATTTTATTGCACCGTCTGTAGCATGGCCCTGGGACCTTGGCTTGTCATCTGTGCCTCCCTCGAGTGCCTGTCTGGGCGATTGGATAGGCGTTCTCTGCAAATTATCTCTTTGCATTCCCAGACCACGTATATTGTAGGGCTTGTTCGGCAACTTGCAAAATTTGCCGCCGCTCGCATATGCTACAGCTCTATAGACAGAGCAATAAAGAGGGAACTTACTGGAATTTAAGATGTAAGCGATGGATGCTAAAGTTCCTCCCGATTCGCTATTGCTTGTCTCTGGAGAACCATCGATATATTTCTCTTGGGTGGAGCGATGGGAAATCGAAATTCTTGCACGCGTCAGCCAGGAACGTCTTCGAAGGGTTCGTTCCACCGAACACCGCGTATCTTCTCGAATGCATATATATAACTTATAAGCGGAAGGGCTGTATAAAACCCATGGGTGAGCCAACGGATGCGTAGAGCGTGTTGTACGCCTCGTTATTTTTTTCTTCCTAGTTTTGCTTTCCATTCGAGGAATGCCAAGTCTTGCAAGCGTGAGAAGCTGGCCAGGCGAGTAAACGATTCTGAACGCTATTCTGATTCACGGATCGGCCACTCCAGGCCTGCTGGGCCCTAGGGTTGATGACCGTTCGTTGCCGTGTATTTATAGTGGTCTGCGTCACCGCATGTGCAGGCACTGCCAACCCCCTCCCCCCTTTCTTGCATGGAAAGAAAACAGCAGGAAAAGAACGGCAGGGAGGTTAACCAGCCTATAGGCAGCCGGTTTGCTACCCTGCACATGGGAGGGGGAGGGGGAGATGAAAGATAGATAGGAGAGAGAGAAGAGAGAAAAACAGCACATTAGGCAGCACACGCGCGCACACTCAGCCATAGTCCAGTCTTGTCTTTCATGGTGTGTGACATTGCTGTTACAGCCGCTTGTTCAGGTCCGTGTCGCGTAGGAATTTCAACAGAGTTTTTGTCGCCTTCTGTTGCAATGCATTCCCTCGGACACTTGACAGAATAGTGTCCACAGACATTTGTGCAGGGCATATAGGTATTGCAACTCCTAATGCGTGTTTGTACCACCGTGCGGCAAGCACACCATTCATGGTTCGATGGCCGAAGGAGCTTATCACACGTAGCTATATCTCGCACATTCCTTCACTAGAAAAAAAAAGGGGGGGGGGGTGATCCTTAAGCTTCGTTTTTAAAAGTTGAACGTGGTAGCGATATACTGTTCCTAGTCTGTACTTCAAGAACTTAGTGCATGAAATCTCTTCGAACTTGCAATGTAACCACTACATGGCCTTAAGGGAATCGGCGCGTGTGCCTTTCGTAGTGGGTGACCGGCTTTAAACAATTAAGTCATTGTGATAGTCACATGCTGTGAGACCCGATTGCAATGTACGCTTGTACCACGCATTATTTCTGCAATATTTCATGTTTTATTGTGAACCATGCGCACAGGACGAGTGTGTTTGTAAAGTATGAAAGTCGTTTTCACTGCATTTTCAAGCAGAGGAAGTTATTTTAACTGTATTCACAAGAAAACGCGTGGATGTGGGGTAGAGCACCTGCTTTCCACGCAAACGACCCGGATTCGGTCCCAACTCAAAGCCAGAAATTTTTTAATATGTGTTTTCTTTGTATGTTTCTCGATTTTTGGGTCAAGCGCAAGATCATGATTTTTGGCTCACAACCAATGACACCGACGCCGGACTTTCTGCGAAACGAGTACTTTAACGCCATCGCGTTAAAAAATATCCGCAGAATCAACGCTGCTATAGTTGATGGGTATTCATGTTAAGTCCGATTGTCGGATTGATAGTTATCGCCTTTTGTCTGGGCACGCATCGATAAGTTCTTTTTTAACGCATTCTTTTGCGCCGCTGTGAAGTTTTTCATTTATTACTTGCCCGTTTGCGGCATCTTGTCTTGATGTTTTCACGCCTGGTCTTTTAGCTTGATCTCTGGAGAATACACCCAACACTACAAAGGGAGGCGAATTTCCGTCTTGCCCACAACCCCCTCGCGTGTCGACCGAAACCGAAGCGCCAGAATGCCCGTGGTTCCTACCTAAACAGCGTGCACCTCCACAGGAACTACCCGCACCTGTACTCGGACAACAAGGGCGAACTGTGTCAAACAAAAACAAAAGTTAAAAAAAATTGCCTCAATCAAGCATGTGTTGTGAGGATGTCCCAGCGTATCGACAGGTTCTCCGGTTATGCGGTAACTGTTTTCAAGGCCCTTTACACCCACGTCACAACCCGTTACGAGAGGTATCACAGACAGCGCTTGGAGCCACGGTTGCGTCTCTTTTCGTAGATCTCGACTGCGTCTGCCATCTTAATAACCTCCTGTTTTCTGTTGTGCACAGCCTTACGAATCGAACAAACTATGAAGCCAAGGGGGACTCTATTCGTACTGGTGAGGATGTGAACAGCAATTATTCGACGTCGGCAGGGATCTTGATTCATGGTGTAGTGTATTTTCGGATCTAATGTATAGAGAAGCTGTATACAACTTAGAGATGTGGCTTATAAGATGCTCGCAGAGGCCCCGCCCACACAACCCAAGCGCGGCAGCTGATCGCCTTTGCGATTAAAGAAGCGCTCCCGCGCATGTGGTGGGTGATGTTTTCCTCAGGTTGATTGATTGATTGATTGATTGATTGATTGATTGATTTGTGGGGTTTAACGTGCCAAAGCCACCATATGATTATGAGAGACGCCGTAATGGAGGGCTCCGGAAATTTCGACCACCTGGGGTTCTTTAACGTGCACCCAAATCTGAGCACACGGGCCTACAACATTTCCGCCTCCATCGGAAATGCAGCCACCGCAGCCGGGATTTGAACCCGCGACCTGCGGGTCAGCAGCCGAGTACCTTAGCCACTAGACCACCGCGGCGGGGCATGTTTTCCTCAGGTGGGGTCACCGACATGGGGCCCATGACGTCAGCCTGGGGGGCGCGCTCATCGGTGAATGCTTGCGTGCATTCGCCTTTGATGGGCTATTGTTTCGGGCTTCTAGAGTTACATTTGACTAAAGTTCTACAGAGCAGTTCTGCTTCTTACGCCCAACTTTAGGTTATTGCGTTTGCTGAACATGAATATGGTGGAGAGAGAAATGTTCGTTGTGCCAGAGGAGCTAGGAGGTCGGCCTCACTGCGTTTTCTGGCCTGCTGCTCAGCGTTAGGAAACGAGGGGAAGAAAGGTGAGACAGAAAGTGTTCATGAACATCAGCGCTATATTCTGAAAGCGGTGACCCAATTTTAACGAGATGCAGAACTCGAAAAGAAATTATAAATTGATCCAGCGTTCTGCGTCATTGCGACTTTCTTCATCATGAATATGATGGATGCGCCGTTGTGTCTGAAGGGGTACATAGAGTTACAGCACGTTTCTAATCATTCAGCCAACATTAGCAATCGCTGCTGAATCCCGTAGCATTTAGTTCCAAACAGCTGATACTAGTAGGCGAGTAAATACGGTATAGTAGTGTAGCAGTAAATGTTTTTCTTCGAGGCATCACCGGTCGTTGTTCACTAATTTCAAGGTGCGCGGAGGTGATGAGAAGGACAGCTGCAACACTCTGAGAAACGCTGTGACACCCAAATAAACAAAAAAAAAAAGGTCAACACAACATCACGCGGCTGTAAATAACACAACTGTAGGAAAAGGTGACACCGCCGGAACACTGGAGCGATATTTTAAGACAAGTGCTACGGGACGTCCACTCTTTTTTCCCCCCTCGGTTGACGTGTTGAGCCTCGTTTTGCACCGATGACCTAACGGGTCGCCAATTTAAACTCCACCACGCTTTCCACGTTTTCTCCTTTTTTTTTCTAGCTTTGGTGGGTGAAAAGACCCATTAGCCTCTACGTGTGATGACTCGCTTTTGTCTCGTGTCATGCATGTAACGCACTCCCGCCGTCGTTTTGGGCAAGTTCCACGAAGTGCGAACATTAATGAAGGAATGCGACGGGGGCGCAATCTCGCCAATTCGATACAGTTTCTTACTTTTGCGCCAAGCTCAGCCAGAAACTTGGAGGACTTTCGAGCTTCGGCTTGAACATAACGCGACAATATAATCGGGACTAGCGCGCATCCCGCCTTCTCCATAACTAGCCTCGCCTCATTTCTCGGTGCATGCCTCAACCGTGCCGCTAGAAAACGAACTTCTGTGCGCGCGACATCGGCCGTTTCGAACTACCCTAGGTTGCCTACTGCAAGTTGGTTTATTGATTGATTGAATGATTGATTCATTGATTGGCCCTTTTATCCCGGCGCAACCCACCATGGGGAATCTGCAATGAAACGAGCGGTGCACGTGCTAAAAAAATTCGTTCATATTTTCAAAATGTTAAACAGTAGATAGTTTTGAAATCAGTTGTTAGAGTACTTCACAAGAAAAAAAAGAAAAAGAAAAACTGTATTTAATGAACATGCTTGATTTTGATAACATTTAAAATCATTTCATTTTATTAAATAAAAAAGGTGATCGCCAAGTTTTCTGAAAATATATGTTTGGTTCCGATGAACTTAGCACTACAGTTGCCAAGTGCCCACTGAGCCATGATTCTTCCTTCTGTGAGTCAGCGAAGGACCCACTACGTGTCCGTAAGCAGCACGCAAACCTACGCAGCTGCTCACTATATATATATGTTAGTAAATGATCAAATATGTATGAACGCTTTGTAATGGGTAGACCCATTGGTTCCACATATTTGTCCACATATTTTGACGCCTTTCGCGATTAAACGCTTGATGATGATGATGATGATGATGATCCTTGATACTCTGGCGCGCACCCACAAAGGGGGATCGGCCAAGAACCGGGCGGCAGGATCTTAACTAAAAGGCTAATGGTTTTTCAAACAAAACGTAATTTTGGGCTGAAAAAAAATATAGTAAGAAAAGCCGAAAATCGAAAAAGGAGTATATCTGAGCAGGGAGCGATGCAGGCTATCAGATGCGATTTGAGACAGAGGTAATGGTGGGTCTAAAATGATATATATATATATATATATATATATATATATATATATATATATATATATATATATATATATATATATATATATATATATATATATATATATATATATATATATATATATATATATATATATATATAGGCAGATTAACATGGCAATCGCTTTGTTTCACTTATGTATTCAAATACCGCAGAGCAGATGTCCCTGTGGCTATAACCGAATTTAATGCTCCCAAACGACAAAATTACTGTCACATTTAAATCTAATCCCAATTTTTCAAGTTGAGCTACCAGGTATCTTTTCCGCAGATGAGAATATCGGTCACAGAACAAAAAGAAGTGATCTATCGTTTCCATTTCTTCGGAAGTCTGACATAAAGGTGACGCCTTTAGACCAACTTTATGCAAATAATAATTCAGTTGCGGAATTCTGCAACGCAATCTTGTAAAAGTAACTTCCAAGTGCCGTGTTGCACACCACTGTCTATTCCAGCGGCATCTTAGATGTGCGAAATCTCGATATTTATCCAATGAGTAGCAGTCGTATTCATGCAAACAGAGGTTTCTAAACCTCGTTGCTGTCGCGTAAGCCGTATCAGGCAAAATCGGGATAAGGGGACCGCTAAGAGATACTATGGCTAGTGCATCCGCCATCTCATTGAGATATATGCCACGATGGCCTGGTACCCATAAGAGCTGCAGTTTTTTCAAGTTTGTCGGTATGAGTTGTCGAAACATGTGCATAAGTGTGAAGTTGGCTCCTGAAGACAGAGCAGCACATACTGAAAAAGAATCTGTAATTACGACTGCCTCTGATTCGCCCAAAGAAAGTTTCCGTAGTGCCAGTACAATAGCAAATAATTCTGCTATGAATATTGGTGTGTAATCTGGGAGTCTAACCGAAAAGGACCAGTCAAGGGAACGTGAGAAGATACCTGCCCCAGCCTTTTCATTTGATATGGATGCATCAGTCGCAATTATGTTGTTCATGTTCACATGTGCCAAGTAATCCTGCAGCTGATCATTTAAATATTGAAATGGCATTTGCTTTGCGTTAGAGGGATAAATATTCTCAAATTCTATCTTAAGATCCAAATTAACGTTTCTTGTTGAGAAAATATGTTTGATTTTGACGTTCAGTGGTTCTAGCAGCGCTTGAACGAACAAGATCGGTGGGCAGTGGAATCGTGACCACCAAGTTTCAAAAAATAAGCTTGGTTCTTTAATAAAAGCATGAAACGATGCTCTCTGGGGCACAGTGTATATTTTAAAAATGTTTGGATAGTAAGCATTTTGAATCTATTCAACAATGACGGTATACGCGCTTCCATGTAAAGCACATTGTTAGCAACAAACTTGGGCAGTCCAAGGCACAGTCGTAAAGCCTCCCTTTCTAATAGTATTAGCGGTCTCATTTTATATGTCGCACTGCCCGAAAATAAGACACAGCCGAATTCCATGATAGGACGAATGTACATTTTATAGACCATTACCAATGTATTTCTTCGCAACCCCCTTTTTATGTTGCTGAGCTTGCGTAACCACCCCATGGCTCGTGTTGCTTTGGACGCAATGTGATCGATGTGGCTTTTCCAATTTAACGAGCTGTTATATATGATGCCTAAGTATTTGAGTGAATCCACCTGGGGAATCTGCTCTGTGCCATACATCAAGGAGATGTTGACAGGATCCCTGAACGAGAACGCTAGAAGCGCGCTTTTGTTTACGTTTAGAGACATTCCAATTTTTTCAAGCCATTCCTCTATCATGTTTAGGTAATTCTGTAATGTCTGATAAAGTAATTGCAGATCACTGTTTGTCGCAAAGAAAGCAATGTCATCTGCATACACATATAAATGAATATCGCTATGTGTTGGAATCGAACTGAGGAAGATGTTAAACAACACCGGTGAGAGCACTGCCCCCTGTGGTACACCACGGTATTGTCGATATCTGTTAGAAAAACAACCCCTTTGAAAGCAATAAAACTCTCTCTCGCTTAAAAACTCTGCTACACATGCTGTCTTGTAGTTTGGTAAGTGTGACATTTCCATCTGCTCTATTAGTATTTTATGCTCCACTTTGTCATACGCCTTGGCCAAATCCAGAGTAACTAATGCACAATACTCTCTTCTACGCGTAGCCAACTGTATACGACTCTCCAAATCTGCGTGCGCACACCATATGGAGCATCCCGATTTGAAGCCAATTTGACTGGGGTTCAGTATTGATTTCTTTTCAATGTATTTTATTACACGTGCATTCAAAACACTTTCAGTTAGTTTAACCAAATTAGATGTAAGAGAAATTGGCCTCACATTGTCAAGTGTATACCCAAGTCCCTGTTTTTTAAGTATCGGAATTATTTTCAAAGTTTCCAATCCGCTGGTATCCAAGAATTTTTCAAAGAGTAATTAACCATATTACATGCACCATTTCATGCGTGAATATGATTCGATCTCCTGCTAAAAGGCGTCCATGTATCACTTCTGTTTTTTTTAGCAGTTTGTTTATTTATTTATTTATTTATTTATTTATTTATTTATTTATTTATTTATTTATTTATTAGAATACCCTCAGGGCCCGTAGGGCATTACAGTTTCACGCAATAGCGTGGCTCATTCCTAAAGCATCCGCTTGCATGCAGGGAGCCTGAGTTCAGTTGTGACTCAAACTGAAGACTTTCAGGGGGACGCTCCTGAAGGCGTGGGTCACTGGCCACCTCTATTTTAGCTCTTGGAGTGTTCACTAGATGGCGGTACCTGTAGTTGATGAATAGATACGAGGTGTTATAAAACTACATGGTGGTACTTGTAGCTGATAATGAAATATGCGAGATGTTAATATAGGAATGATATCACATATGGCGCGTGTCGTTGGTGGAAGGCAATCGTTCGATTTAGTGCGACGACGTACGCTAGTGGGAGCGTTGAAATAAAATTAGTTCGCTTTTGGCGCGCCGTGAAGCTGCGCGACACCGCTACCAAGGTCCTGCCGTCAGGGGCGGCGCCAGGATGTTTTTACTGAGAGGGGGGGGGGGGGCAACCACGAAAAGTGAGTTCCTCCGGGGGGGGGGGGGGGGGGCGAGCTAGCTCTGCTCCTACTAGGTTTTCAATATATGCTTCCGGGCACTTGGGTGGGCATAGGGGGGGGGGGGGGGGGGGGGCAGGCGAGAATTTTGGGGGGCTCCAGCCCACCCTTGCCCCCCCCCCCCTGGCGCCGCCCCTGCCTGCCGTACGAGAGCGGGAGGCCCAAGCGGCACGGCATATAGACACACAGCGCTTTTGACGTCTTTAAATGATGACCGACTCGGCGAATTGCACGGAAGACTCGCGATTTACCAATGATTCCGTCCGTAGCTTTGCCCACTTATCGTCATTCACCCCGTGAGTATGCTGTGATGTTTTATTGTTTAATTTATTCGCATCTCTATCGATTTTTTTCTCACGGACAATGCTGATTTTTTGCTCACAACCAACGACGCCGACACTGAAATTTCTCCGAAACCAGCTCTCTATAACACTTTCACGTTTAACTACTTAGCTGTACGTGACGAGGTTATGGCCAAGGAGTATTTTAGTATTTTAATTCAATTCTTTCTGGTGAATCGCCTTTGCGGGCAATAGACGCGTGCAGCAATAATTTTCGGGCGAACCAAATAACTCGTCTATTAAGCGTTTCTGCGTAAAGTCCACTTCGGTTCGTGTCTTCTGCCCAACTTCGTATTTCGCAGTAAATCTATAGCGCAGTTTTTTAATCAAACAGGTAGCACACTTCATATCTTAAACATCTATGCAGGAGCGCAGTTAACCAAAAATAAGAACTCCTTTTGATGAGCAACAAGCGAAAGAAACAATCCGAGGCCATTTTCGTTCTCTATTTAACTCCACGTTAAATTGACTCGCAAAATTTCGGCCGATTGTTCTCTGACAAGTCTGGCTTTTTCTTGCACCTCCCGTTTTACCTCTTGGCAGCTTTCTTCTTCATCCCCTATCGTGGCTCATACGCAATGCAGGGAATCGGCCGAGTAGTAGGAGAATTTTTAAAATCGGTCTAACCACCGCCTTCGTTTTCGTTGGTCAGTGCGCACATGCCGAATCACCGGTGGCGGGTTTAGCCACACCTCGAGGATCCAACCAACCGACCACCAACACGGTGCTGCGGGCGAATAGCAGCTGGAGGCCGTTGACGTCTCTCCTTCGAGGCAATACAACACACGGTTGCACATCGCCGAGATGAACATTATCGAGCCGCAGGTCATGTACTACAGACGTGCCACGGGGGATCACTTTACTCTCCTCTTCCTGCGCCCATTGCGCAGAAGGCCCGAGCGCGGCAGAAGCCAGCTGGAAGCTTTGCTGCGCAAGCCAGACTGGGAGCGAATCCAGTCGCACATCTTGCAGAAGAACATCTACCGCGAACACCCGACCACGGCGAACCGGTCTGCCGCTGAAGTGGACGACTACCGGCGCACCAACGGCGTCGTGATTGTCAAAGGACGCGGACCCATCGCCAAGCCAATCCTGGACTTCCAAGAGGCCCTCTCTTTTCCCCGTGGCCTCGTCGATGCCGTTCGGCATGAGCGCAATGGTGGTACGCCCACTTGCGTCGAGGCCCAGTGCTGGCCCGTCGTTCTAAGCGGTCGCGACTTCCTTGGCGTCGTGCAGGTGGGGTCGCCCAAGACGCACGCGTATGTTCTCCCAGCCGTCGCGCACGCACTAAGCATCCAGCGACCCCACAACGCCGGTGACGGCCCACTAGTCCTCGTCCTCGCACCGTCTCGGGAACTAGTGCAACAGATCCACCGCCTGTTCCACGACCTCGGGAAGTCCTTCGGGCTGCGCAGCGTCTGCGTTCAATCCGGCGTCGCCAAGAATGTCCAGTACGCCGAGCTCGCCGTAGGCTGCGACGTCTGCGTCGGAACGCCGGGTCGCCTCCTGGAGTTCGTGACGGCACACAAGTTGAAGCTTCTTTCGTGCACCTTCCTTGTCGTCGATGGCGCAGACCGCATGCTGTCTATGGGCCTCGAGCGCGAAGTGACGAAGATCGCCCAGCAGATCAGGCCGGACCACCAGACGGTGATGTGGGTCACCTCGTGGCCAGAGGGTACGCAGCGCCTCGTCGATACCCTGCTCAAGAACTACGTCCAGGTAAACTTCGACTCCGCGCAGCCTCATCTGGTGGGCGTCAAGCAGTGTGTGTACGTCGTCAAGCAGACCGAGAAAGAGCGCGCGCTCGCCGAGCTCCTCGAGGACCTGCTCAGGGACGAGGTCGGAAGGGTTGTGGTGTACGCGAAGACACAGGAAGCGGTGCGCAAGGTGGCCTTGCAGCTGCGCGAGAGGAACTGGCGTGTGGTCGCCGTTCACCGCGGCATGGCGCTTGAGCAGCGTCTTTGGACGCTGAGCACGTTTCGCACCGGGGGTTCTCGCGTACTACTGGCCACCCACGGGTGTGGAAGGGACCTGGACCTGGACGGCGTGAGTTTTCTAGTCAACTTGGACTTTCCCGTTGAGCCACATTACTACGCATTGTTCGTCAACCGGCTGGCCAGCGTCGCCGTCGAGGGTGGCGAGGTGCATACCTTCTTCACGCCTGACGATAGTCGCCACGCTAAAGTGCTGGGCGCGACGCTGCGACAGGCCAGGCAAGCTGTGCCTCGCGAGCTCTACAAACTCGCGAAGTCCTGTGCCCGCGCGGGGCCCGGTCGAAGGGCCAAGTGTATAGTGACGGAAGCTGACACATTTACAGCTCGGCCATGACACATAGACGTTTCGGCGGTGATTGCGTCCGCTTCTTCCCCTGGATTGAACGGAACCTGCGCTTCTAAACCCTTCGCCAAGTTGTTGTATAGGCGAGCTACCACCCCTCCGCAAGTATTCTCTGAACGTCACACAATTAGATACCCACAACACGGCCATTGCGTCAAAATTCTGAAAGAATATTATAGCCACTTTTTATATGCATCGCGTCTTCTGATATTTGCGATCTTGAGATTTGTGATATTTCAAACGATTCATTATTTGCGATATTGCGGCATGAATGAGGATTCTGTCGTTTTATCGTGCAGCATAACAGACACCAAACACTGTGCTTCTTCGAGATGCTAGGTAGCGGACACCGGTCAGTATTTACGGTCACTTTCGAGATTTGCTCAAACTTTTCAGTTTCTTAATGTCCTGAACGTGATGATTGGTCCACCTGAAAGTATTTTCCATCCAAGGGATCGCAGTAGAATATCCGGTGGGCTTTTCTGGAAAGCTAGGCATTCTAGCCAAAACAGTCTAGGGTACGTCTCTATGATCGTCATTAATGTGGGCATGCCTCGGTCAGCTCTATAAAAGGGAGATGTCGTGATACTCGTATGCTGGCAATAAGGCATCTTGGCTGCTCTTGGCGTAGAATTTCCTAAATTTAACTAGGGGCGACTCTGGCGCTGCGATCGTTTAGTGACCATGGGAATTATGGATATGACATGGATTTGCCTAGTCTTCGTGCTTGCGGGCGTCGATCGCACTTGTGCACTGCCTTGACTGCTGTGTTTGGTTTTGTTTCGAAGGAAAGAACAAACCACTTATAACTTCGTGACCTGATTTGAAGTGGTAAGCCTAAAAAATTAAGGGGGGGAAGCGTAACTGCCGAACATTTGCCGATTGTTGTTTCGTGTCAAAGCTGCTTCAAGCCACGTGAATCTGAATGGCCGTAAAGTACGAATACTATAGGCAAATCTATGTCCTGCCAGGAATTTCCACGCTTGCTGAATCGTCATGCCTTGCTGGCCATAGACACTAGCGCCAGAGTTCTCTATAGTGTAAAATTGACGACTTTCACTCGCTTCACAGAACCTATGCAAGCTTCAGGTCGGGAAAGGAATCGCCTGGACGCATTTAGAGCGTTTTAGAAGAGAAGCAGGTGTCACACAATGCGATTTCCGTTACGCGGGGGTCGTTGAATGCTTCCCACCCATTACAGTGTGTTCAGACATAATTCTTTATTGTCAACAGCCCCAGCATCAACGAAATGTGGAAATATCTTACCAGTGTGTAGCGGGTACCACGCTTCTCCAAACAAGAAATATAGGAGTAGTGGGTACCACCCTACTTCACAAAATTAGGACGGTTCATGGTGTATGGCAAGTCTGCTTGTTTGTATACTTGCCCCAGAATGTTTAGGAATGGCTCTATAGGAATGCCGCTTTTCCAGCTTTTGCTGTTTCTGTGAGGCGTGTTTGGCGCAGACTTGGCGTTTCTTTTTTGTTGTTCTTTTTGAAAATTTATTTTAGTACCTCCTCAGGGGTGGGCCCATGTATCACCAAGCGACGCTGCGTGGATCCGCCATCGCGCTACGCCACTATGACGTCTTATGCTGCGTCACAAGTTTTTTGCAACCTGTGACGCCAGAACATCACAAGCCTTTCTTGTGATCATTTTTTCCCCATCGCTATAGTGTTGACGCCGAGGGTTCGAATCCCGGCTGCGGCGGCTGCATTTCCGATGGAGGCGGAAATGTTGTAGGCCCGTGTGCTTAGATTTGGGTGCACGTTAAAGAACCCCAGGTGGTCGAAATTTCCGGAGCCCTCCACTGCGGCGTCTCTCATAATCATATGGTAGTTTTGGGACGTTAAACCCTACATATCAATCTGTGTTGACGCCGACGCGCACTTTCCTGTCTGATGAAGCGTCTTAGCCCTACTCCTTTGAACGCTGCCGCGACGTCCGGTGCCTTAACGCGTTGCTCTAACGAGTTCCCATGTTGTGCGTTGTTGCCGCGTTTAGGTCGGAATGCGCTCGAAATCGCTGCACGCGTATTCAAGGCTCTCGCTTCTTCTGCGGCAGCGAAAATGATTCGCTGGCGTTCTTTGACGTAGACGCTGACAAATGCGGATGAGGCCGCGTGCCCCAGATGTGAGGCCGTGATTTGTTACTCGACGCAACGTGACCGCTTGCTAGAGCGTCCCAGATTTTTGATGTATTGTTTCGCTGAGGCCCCATATAAAGGCGCGCCGTGCTATTGCGCCATGGGGTGGCCTTGTTACCGGTTGCCTCGGGAACGCGCCCCGATGACCCTAGAAGAGTAGCTGCCTGTTTGCTTGTTTTTTTCCTCCTTTTCTTTTTAAAGATTGTTGGATGACAAATGAGCGAGCCTATTTTTTTAGTTGCATGATAGACGTCTCCTTGAGCCTGTCTTCATGCATTCAATGTTACTCAGCAATCTGTCATTCTATTTTAGTATAAAATGCGGATACGGAAAAACATATGAACGAGGGTTCCATAGTCGAAGACTGATGCGGGACCATCGGATAATAAAAATAAGAAGTCTAAGGAGAGAAAACAGCGAGCAGGTGAAGAACAGCAAAAATCACACAAGCATCACTAATTTATAATATTTAAAGTACATGCATATATTGAAACGCAATGGCAAAACTACAATGACTGAGAAACAGCTAACGAAGCCAATTATAACACAAATGTAGAATAACTAGCGATATGCTCAATTGGGTAAACATGACATTTGCAAATAAGAAAAAGTATATGACGAAACATTGATGTTTTGATCGTGAGGGGTAAATCGTCCCACATTTTTATGACGGCAAATGTTGGGGTTATCTTGCCGTAGTTAGTATGTACAATAGGTGGAACAATGCTAGATCAGCGTGTGAGCCTTGTATTGTTTGATTAGTAAGATATCTGCAATTAATATGCGCCTTTTGATTTTCCCACTCATCTTTTGACGTCCTGGCCACGACGTTTTCATTAGGTCCGGCCGTGGTGACACTGTTCTGCCACTGAACACTACAAGCGTTCCAATTCTCTCCGCAGTTGTAAGCCCGTGTGCTCATATTTGGGTGCACGTTAAAGAACCCCCAGGTGGTCGAAATTTTCGGAGCCCTCTACTACGGAGTCTGTCATAATCGTATGGCGGTTTTGGGACGTTAGACCCCACATATCAGTAAATCGATTCTCTCCGCAGAGTTGCCAACCTTGATGTAATGCCAGAATGCGACAACGATCATGCTGCATGACTGCGAAGTCGTAATAAAACAAAAGCGAAAAAAATGCGAGCGGTTGGCATAATCCGTATTTCCTTGCTGTGTAACGTCTGTGTCGACGTACCGTTCATCTTCGGAACAATAACGTCCATGAAGTTTGAAATACATTTCAAAATTGAGTGGCCCTGTTAATAAAAGCACGCAAGAGCAGTCGTTCAAGTTGGCACATTAAAGGGACCCTGAAACACTTTTTCAAGTAACCATGTAATGAATTCATGGAAGAGCTTATTGCCTCACGAATTCAACGCTGCAAAAATTTTAAGAATCCGTCCAGTGCGAATGGAGTTACAAAGGTTTGTCGCATGCTGCAATTGCATTCTCTCTTCTCTCGTCCCGACGAAAGCGCTGGAAGCTAAGCAAGGATGGATGGCAGGGCCACCGAAAACGTCACATGCGCCTCGTGACCTTGAACACTTTTTTTCTTTTTTTTTCGAATGCTCGGCTTTTTCAGTGTGACCGCACGCGCGCACGTGGACAAGTAGCGGCCTTCCACGGCGATCTCTGTAACGAGTGAGCGTGCCATGTTCAAAACAGCCAATGGCTTACAGATGGGCTTACGTGTGATTTTTGGGTATATTCCGTGATTTGTCGAGAGAAGAGAAAGCAATTTTTAGCTGAATTTAATAATTTATTGTGAATTCCAGGCCGCGTGCTGTGCTAAAATATTTGGCTCGCGTGTTATCGGGAGCCTCTAGCACCGATCGGCAGCGTTTTCTGACAATGCTCAAAAAGTGTTGCAGGGCCTCTTTAAAATTAAAAGTGAATTCACAAGGTGTCCAATGCGCTTGCCTAGGACGACTACAAGGCTAAAGCCGTCCTGTATGCGAAAATTCATAATCGTTTTGCCCACTGCGCGTCTGTAAGGCAATGAGTATACGTCTAGATAGTTGTGCACTGTGTTTATGCCCTGGACGATCGTGATGATAAACAATGATTATGCAGAGCCCTTTGTGATGAACGGGCAGCTTTAAAGGGACACTAAATGCAACCATTGAGTCGACGTTGATTATTGTGATAGCTGTCCAGAAGCCTTGTTGTGTTACTTTTGTGCCAAGGAAGTGCTTATTTTGAAATAAAGTCGCGTTTCAGTGGTCCGCGTCCCGTTAGCGCACTTAAAATTACCCGCCTCAAGTGGAGCGTGTGACGTCACTGTTGCCGCGCGCAACGTTGTCCGGTTTTACTGAACGGCCGCCGGCACTAGTAGCAGCAGAATGAAAGTATAGCGGGAGCCACAGAAGCAACAACGGATATTCAAAAAATTTCCTACCATGGCCTGCGAGATGGCAGGCGTGATTGGTTCAACTGGGGTCCATTCGATGACACGGCCTGTCCAGTTTAACCAGGCGAAAATGGAACTTTTGAACCACCCGTGCCCTTCTCCATAGTAATGTCAGGTGGTTCTTTTTTTTTTTCGTTAATCAGACACGAACCAGCAGCATTTTATTGTGTCTCTTGATGTATGGAAGGTTATTTATTTGGTACAGCTAGTTTGATTACTAGTGAATAATTGTAGGTGGTACCACTGATGTAATCGGGATCATTTTTCGAATTTTCTTTCTTAGCGCATGTGTTCTCGTGCAGTTATCCTAATTTTTCGGCAATTATAGGACACTGCTCTTGATAATATTGTCGTTTTAGACGTTCTCATACATTGAGCTTTCACTCTGACGGAAATTATTTGACTTTAGTGTCCCATTAACTCCCACTCGTTGCGTGGCTCATGTAGTGCGACGCCTGCTAACGTTCCACTAGCTTCTCCAACGCAATATGACGTCGGTGAGCGCGACTCCTCGATTGGTGTAACGCCTGCATAGTGTCCTTTGGGGCATGGAGTCTGTTATGGCTCATACCTCGGCGTCCGACCGTCCGTTCATTCGGGCGCTGGAACGGTGCCAGTTGTGGCCTCTCCCCCCTCGCACTCTCTCAGCAATAATGTGATGGCACAGAATAGCAACAGTTGCGCCGCCACAGTTGTGGACTCCCCCTTACACTCTTTGCAATCGCGCAATTGCTGAGAGGATACAAAAAAAAAAGAGAAAACGAACATGGCATAGACAGTCGAGTGGCCACAGGCTTTCGTCAAACACACTCCCGAATTCGCAAAGTGGTGTTAATTTTTTTTTACTCGAAAGGAAATTCAAGCGTTGGTGTGCGTCTGTGGGAGAATATGACTGCTGTGCAGTATCTTATAGGTTCAAATTTGGCTCTAACCTCATTTTTATTTATCATTCTTTGTCAGATCACGTTAGTTTTTGTACCGCGTGTCGCTTTTCTAAATGTCAGCGTCCGATGAGACCTTTCAGGTGCGAACACTTCGATGGTTAGCTGTTCTCCAAAGGTATACTGCATTATACTGTCGAACATCCTTACAATGAACGTCGATGCAGCGATTTATTGGTCACAGTGAAAGAAGTAGAAACTTTGATGTGTCACGTTTTTTCTCAGTGAGAGCGGTTTTTCAGAAGGAAACCGGTAACTCGAAATACGCCTTGAAGGAATATTTGAATTGCGCAAAGCTCAATACTAGAATGGCTTCATAAGCAAAATAAATAAGGAAATACTATTTGCGATTACCTATAATGTGTTTGTGAATGCATGTGGAAAATCATTACCCACATATCACATCCTTCGTCAAGTAAATATGCACGCTGGTCCGCTTTGTCGTACGAATTTCATTTTGTTGTATTTTCGCCTTATCAAGTTCTGGTCTATATAGTTTGAAATGCTACAAGGAGACTATATACGAATGATTATCTTGTTTAAGGTGGGTTTGAAGCCGAGATTGAGTAGTCTCTGAAGCTAGAGTCTTTGCTCGAGGCATATTGTCAATTTCTTGTATCTGATTCATGTGCCTATTGTTACAAGTGATATCGAATGTAAAGAACGAATTATTAGTTCCCCTGCTGCTTCTTTACAACGTGGTTTGATAGTAGTAGTGACAGACAACGGGCATTATTTGTGGCAGTAATGCACGTTGTTGGTGTGACTCGTTCCTCGAAGTGGTTGCTCTTGTAATGCAGTTGATCCTGTGATCGCATAATGGTGAAGGTGCCGGGGCCAAGTCCTCAAGTTGCGAGCACAGTTTATAGCCATACTGATTCTCTCTTTATGAAGAAAATGAGTTCGTAAGATGAGGTGAAGTGGCGCATGGACTGTACCGTCTGCACGCTGTAGTCTTCCTTTTAGTTGACAGTAAGAGCCCTTGACTCTCTTAGGTCCCTTTCTTGTGAAGTTCCTTACATTTACACTGCATAAACCTTCTCCATTCGCAGAAACAGCCGACTCTCGATCGACGGTGGTCCCTTCTCCGCTATTCCGAGACGGTGAACGAGCTATCGTCTCTCATCACCGGAGGAGGCATCGTTATCGCAAGCAACAGCAGCACCGTAAGCTCACTGAGCAGCAGCAGAAGCATTGGCCACAATGGTATCTTCGTGGTTCCGCGCGTGACCGCGCGGTGGCGCTGCCGCTAAAGCCTCCTGCGTGAAAGGAGGAGTGGAGGCAGTGCGCATGCGCGGGCGGCCCAGCCGCACTGCAGGCTGGCCGACAGCGGCGTGAGAAAGCACTCCAGCGACGCGGCGCTGGAAGCCCCGCCTTCAGGCGCCCGCCCCAAGATGGGCAGAGGCAGCAAGAAGTCCTCGTCCTCGGCGCCTGCCGCTTCCAACGCGCCGACGCAGGCGTCGACGCCGAAGGTGAGAATCCGCACTGAGCGTGTCGGTATGTGGTTTGACCAGCGTTCGAAGTTTCGAAACTGAGAAAAAAAAAACTCCCAAGCATTTCCCCGAGGGCGAACATGGTTAAGTGTAAGAATAGCAGACTGGGCTTGTTGGTTTAACATATTTGCAGCTTAAGGCGCGAAAACGACACGGACGAAGAGAGAGACACGGACGAAGACACGGCGCTCCGTGTGTGTGTACTGTCTCTCTTCGTCCGTGTCGTTTTCGCGCCTTAAGCTGCAAATATGGTTAAGTGCGAAGGCACGGGGTGATGCTATGAGGGGGAGTAAAGTTAAAGTCCGTTGGCATTCGCCAGTGAGTTGACGTGAACTCCCCCGTGTGATCACATTGCGATTCCCAGGAACCATTATACCCTCTCGGGAAATCTTGGTGAGTTTACGCGTATATGTGAGAGTAAATTCGCACTATAATGATGTTTATGTCCGCGGCCTGCTTCGCCCGCTTGCGCTCGGCTACAGTGTACTAGAATTCTTCTAGTACACTGTAGCTCGGCATCACAGGTGCGCGCAGCCACGGAGCGGAGGGTGGAGCGCGCGCAATCACGTGGTGTGTGACGTCGCTGCGCCGTTGCTACAGACGCTCCTCTCCGCTCCTCGGGCCGTTGCTAGGGGAGAGGAGGAGGCGCACCACGGACGGCGGATTCAGGCTCGCTTATAAAGTGCATTCGCACTTAAAATGACCCGCGCCCTCTTGAGCTTGACGACATTGGTTAAGTTTCCGGGCAAGGGGGACGGATTTTGATGAGGTTAATTGCTAACACATTAATATGAAAACACATTAGTTTAACAACTAAGGCAGTGTGTAACACAACGTCTAAGAATTGCCTTCTTAACATTACATAAGTCGCCGCGTTCTTCTCTCTCAGCTCAAGAACAAGTCTAAGAGCAAGTCCAAGTCTTCGCACGGGTCTGCGCCGCCTCCGCCGCGGACCAAGCCGCGGGGACAGCGGCTGCGCAGCGCCAACTCCGGCGTCATCAGCTCGCTGAACATGCTTCAGCTGTCGCTGCTCAACAGCGGTCTTCTGCCCCTGCCGGACGAGGCATCCTCCTTCATACCCACCCAGCCCATCGAGCTGGCCCGGTTCCCAAAGCACATAGCGCTCTTCAAGAAGTACGACGTGCTCCTCAAAACGGAGTTCCTGGTGAGTCTCCTACACGCCTGTAGCAACGATCCTTGATTATCATATAGTCATCGCCTAGTACCTAGACAAGCATGTCATGTGAATAGCCCGACAAACATCGACAGTTCTCCATTAAAATAAACGCTATGCTTCTTGGAGTTCCTTATATATTCCTTTTATAGCATAAAAAAACACCCCACAGCATATGGACGGGTTGACCTTCAGCCTCAGGTATGCGCAGCATTTGCTTTTTAATCGATAGCATGCACAGGTATGAACGCAGAAACTAGAGCAATATTGGTGAGCGCTGCTGATGTGGTTGGATTTGAGCCGTCTGCGCCTGTGGTTGGGTTTAGCCATAAAAGTGCAAGTACAAACAGTGCTCTAAATCGTTCACCAATTTTTTATAAAAAACAGAGCGACATTTTCCACGTCGGAGTATTCCAAGAAAGAAAACGTCGTCTTTAATAATTCTCTCTCTTTCGTCTTGCTGCGTGGGCCACGCGTTGTATCGCGCGACGGACGCGATGCAAAGACAAAGACCCAGGGCCCGTTGTAAGGAGTACTGGCCGCGAGGGCCTCCACTATAGAGAGGCCAGCGCTGCGATCGCTATGACTCCACAGATAGGATGCGTAGTCGTGGAATACGGCAGGTTTGCTTTCGCGACACCACTTGCACCGTTCCCCGTGGTTGCACCGGTTCTTAGTCGCGATTCCACGATTCAAATTAGACACAAGAGTGCCACTGTGGGCACCGATTCGTTAGTTTGCTTGCCCGTATTATCGGGTCTTACCGCTTCTTTAAGCATTGAGCTTCAAAACAAAGGGAAGCTCGCACGGTGTCCACAGCAAAAGCGCAGGAAATGCGGTGTTCTAGCAGACAGTCAACGTGGCATCCTATGAGTGACGTCATCACGTAGGTGGCGCCACGGTACGTCCTCGAGGCCAATAGGGCAGGAGACGCGACCCAGGCGGACGCTCATGAAACTGTCTTTATTACTATGCATAGGGAATCATATGCGAGGCCAGTTCCCAAACCGGAACAGAAACCACAATGCCACATCGTCATCGTCCTCTCTTGAATTAAACAGCATGCAATTGTTCTACCACGTTATACAAGGCGTACTAAAGCCACTATAGTGCCACAATACGCACGCAAAAGTGAGCGAAGTCGGTCGGTCGGTCGGTCCCAGTTCGCTTCACGTCGTGACGGGCTTCTGCAACCGGCCCGATCCCGGGCATGCCAGACAGCCAGAATTTGCGTGTCTAGGACGGGACTACACGGGAGCTAGTCCCACTCCTCCTCGCTCAACTTGAGGCATCTCGACGCACACTCCTAATTGTGGTCCAATGTTGAGGTCTGCCCTTAGGACGGGCAAGCGGCGTAGTTTCATACGGTGTTTAAATTTCGTCTAATATACATGAACGCGTTGCATAGTATTCAAACCCATTGACAGTGATTGGGACAAATAAATAGTTTTTAGGGGTGAAGCTCCTTATAGCGGCACCCGTTCGTCCCTCGTAGCCGTTGTAGTGTGTAACAAGTATAACATTTTGACCTCCAAGGTGGTGCCGGTGAGAGATTTCTTCTGTGCGTTGTTGAACAATAAAAGATAGTGCTCAATGTACATGCCCATGGCTGCTAATGGGGAATGAGAGACAGGAGCATTCGGCTTTTAGTTAACGCGCACGCTGCGATCCCCATTAGCAGCCATTGGCATGTACAGTGAGCAAAATCTGACAGGAAAAGGTTGCTACATCATACTCGTTGGGTGAACCTCCTTAGTTTTATAAAGGTTTAGCGAGTGTTGAGCCGCAGTGCCATGAATACAGTGAACTAGTATATACCATGAACTCGAGGTGGTTAAAGGTGGGAAGTAGACCCGAAGCGCAAGCCGTAAGAAAGCGTGCGTGTGCCACCTCTCGTTTAGTCCTTGGAATGTCCGCTGGATGGCGGTGCTTCTATATGGGGAATATATGATGAAAAGATGCGAGATGGTGCTACTTGGAGTGTTGAATAAATGGACGAACGGACACACAGACAGATGCATGGATGGACGCATGAACGGACGCAGGGGCGGATGCATGGACGAACGAAGGGACGGACGCACGAACAGATGCACGGACGGGTGGATGGACGCATGAACGGTCACACAGACGGACGCATGGACGGACGGAAGCAAGAACGAATGGACAGACGAATGCTTCGCCCCACTCTCCATCATTCACTCCGTGGATATGCTGTCCTTTTCTTTTCTTCAAAGAGATGCGCTTCTTCAAAGAGGCGCGTTTAAATATTTTGCGCAAAACGCGTCAAGTGCTGCAGTACAATCAATGACTAAGCTGTATCGACACTTGCGCTTCGTAGTATAGCGTGCACGTCCGTTAGGTGTTACGTGATTGCTATTAAGCCCAAAGACACGCCCTGACCCTTGTGGCGAAAACAAGAAACAAGCTTATTCGCCGATTGTTACGTGGCATGTGACGCAATTCGAAGCAAAAAGAAGAAAAAAAAGAGCGTGGAGGAAAGGAATTAAGGGCTCTTTTGTTAGCGCAGTGCTGGTGTCCTAACCAGTGGAACCATGTGCCCGACGGAAGTCGGGAGATGAGCTGTAGAGAAAACGAGGTGAAAAATAAAAGGTAAAGAGCTCCGGCTGTGTTACGAAACTCTAATGATGTCAATCTGTGCCAACGACTGCGGCAGGTGCTGTCCCGTTACGCCGTCTTGTAATACAGAGGTGAATAATAAAACTAATGCTTTTTAAGCAGTGAGGTGCTTGCGTGTTTCGCAGCAGCGTAGGAGCGACAGCTGGCATTAGCTCATTTCCAGATCTTTAATGAAAATTTAAAAAAAAGTTGGGAAAGGTTGAAGTGTCAGAAAATCAAAAACAGTGTCCGCAAGATTTGGATATCAAGCATGAGTGGAACTGCTTCCTTTCGGTATATCGGGCCAGCTAAACGCTGGATCCTTCGCTGTACAATTTTTGGGGGGTTTGAAAAGGCCTGCTCAAGCGTAGCGTTTTTTTAAAATTTATTCCATTACCAGCTACGGAAGTTTTAGCTGGAAGTTTATCACTTGACAAATCTGCTGTATCCCGGGGCCGCCAACACTACATTAAAAAAACAAGAGGACACCTGTGTGTGCTACCTTGATTACTGTGTGGAATTTTTATTACTACAGACTGGACGACGTGAATAATATATGGGTGTGTGATCATGTTTTTTAAAGGCGGAACATTTCTTTCTTTGTGTACTGCGAACAGTTTTTCTATCTATCTATCTATCTATCTATCTATCTATCTATCTATCTATCTATCTATCTATCTATCTATCTATCTATCTATCTATCTATCTATCTATCTATCTATCTATCTATCTATCTATCTATCTATCTATCTATCTATCTATCTATCTATCTATCTATCTATCTATATCTATCTATATCTATCTATATCTATCTATCTATCTATCTATCTATCTATCTATATCTATCTATCTATATCTATCTATCTATATCTATCTATCTATCTATCTATCTATATCTATCTATCTATATCTATCTATCTATATCTATCTATTTATCTATCTATCTATTTATCTATCTATCTATATCTATCTATCTATCTATTTATCTATCTCTATTTATCTCTATTTATCTATCTATCTCTATTTATCTCTATTTATCTCTATTTATCTCTATTTATCTCTATCTATCTCTATTTATCTCTATTTATCTCTATCTATTTATTTATCTATCTATCTATCTCTATCTATCTATCTCTATCTATCTCTCTATCTCTATCTATCTCTATATATCTCTCTATCTCTATCTATCTCTATATATCTCTCTATCTCTATATATCTATTTCTTTTTTATTTATCTATTTATCTATATATTTATCTGTGTCTGTCTGTCTGTCTGTCTTTCTAGTCGCTTACGTGAACCAAAATTAGTTCGGGCTAGGTGATCATGACATGAAAAAGTCACAGCTTTGCCGCAAAGGCCAAGCAATGAGCGCGATAGGAAAAAGTTGGAAGGTTACACGCAAAATGGCAAGAAGATCGAATCGTGTCCCGTGTCTCTCACGCACAAATAACGCACGAAACGTACTCACAGGTACAGATGAACGCGAATAAGCGTCTCAGTTGTTATTTCGATGTGTCTTAAAAGTGCGCTGTTTTCGCAAACAAAGGCTGTGCAACAATTGCAGTGAACTTTTGCGTCCTCTAACTACAACAGAATCGTTCCAGTGGAGGCCAAAGGCCAACCAAGACGCACGATCCTCCCCACAGCGAGATAAGCAGGTGCAAGTGAGCGTCTACATGTGCTCTCCACGGGGCAAAGTACGCGTAAGAGATGAAAGTGCGCGCCGCCGCGTAGTGACGATGTGGCGACGTGCGCTAATTGCGCCATCTTTCTGATAATTCTGAAAACACGATAGTTCCCCCTCCCTTTGAGATGCCCGTCAGCAGCAATCAGTGGTAGTTATAAGTCTCTTGTCGTTTGAACATTGAAGGACGCGCTTCTCCGTAGCTCCGCGGCTAACGCCTCGCACTCACGTTTCAGGAATTCCACGTTTGATTTCACGCCAGAGTCTTTCTCTGGAGTTTTTCTTGCGTTTTCGTATATATAGATACGTATACATATACGGTGAGTGACGGCAACGCCCACGTCGACGCCGACGCTGGTGGCGAAATCCAGCCGAGAATGTCCGTATAATTGCTATCGCGATAATAGTGTCTCAATCCCGTTGCGTACGTCGCCAAGCACTTCCCGTCAAACAGTAAGCCCATAGCCGTGGGCTAGTATGCGCCACTGGTACGTAAGTATGTGCCACACGTGATCGACACTTAGTATATATCTATTAGGAACGACGAGAACACACATCGGTAATTATAGCGCGTGAGCCTTAAGAAAAACCTAACATCGGCAGCGTGGACCCGAGGAATGCAAAGAATAAATGTCAGGGTCCCAGCAGGTATCGCACACCACTATTCTGCGTGGCAATCAAGCATTCTACCACAGATCCACGCCAGGTCTCGGAACTGCTTTTCAAATAAACGCTATGTTCTTGAAACGCCAGTTGTGGTTGCAGTGCTGACTATTCAATTTTATAAACATTGCATATGTACTCCTTTTATAACGTCAATTGTGGTTAGGTGCCATGCGCTGAAGTTGATTTATGTAGCAGCGTCCAGAGCTACCATTATCGCGAGCACCAGCGCTTCGTATCAGCTTCTGGTGTTGCTGATACCCGTGTTCCTGTTGGCACCGTTGCGCAAGTGCAAACAACGTATTATATAAACATCTGCCACGGTTCGGCATATGTACGTGCGAGCATCATTTGCACATATATTTAGCTTCATTTCATAGCGTGTCGCTCGCTACGAAAATCGCAACACGATCTCCTTCCCTCCGCGCGCTTCGCATAACGTCGATTCTCAAGGTACGTGGGATCGGCCGAATTTTTTGTTTTAGGGGCGAACCTCCTTATGGCGTGGCTTGTGCGTCCGTCGTATTCATATGATGAATACATGATGAAAAGATGCGAGATGGCTGTACTTTGAGTGTTCATTAGATAGACGGACGGACAGACGGACGCATGAACAGACGCATGGACGGACGGACAGACGCACGAATGGACAGACGGGAGAATGGACGTACGGATGGATGCACGGATGGTCACACGAATAAACGGATGCACGGACGGACGGACGGAAGAAAGAACGAATGGGTGGACGCAAGCACGGACGGACTGACGAACGCTTCGGCCCACCAATCATCATTCACTCCGTGAAGATGAAGTGATATTTTTTTTTAAATCAAGGAGTCCAGTGTGTGATACTTTTATGCTGATAGAAACCAATTGCTTGCTTTCGAATTTTCAATGCAGTGACATGGTTCAAGCCACATACAGTCGCAGACGTGACACGTGGATCTTTAAACTCCCGAGACAGAACGTCGTGACGAAACCAAGGGTTTCCACCTCTCTCGTAGATATGCGGCCGTGTCGTCGTTACCGTATACTCTATCACTTCGGAGTCTCTTCGCAGCCGCCCTGGCCTCTCCCGTAACCTAGTGTTCTCTCGTCGTATATACGTACTCGTCCTCGACTCGCCATCGTCGCTTCACAGCTGTTTGTAGAGCAGAGCAGAGTAGAGTAGATCCTTGATTTTTCGGCACACACCCACACTAACCCCGCCGCAGTGGTCTAGTGGCTAAGGTACTCGGCTGCTGACCCGCAGGTTGCGGGTTTAAATCCCGGCTGCGGCGGCTGCATTTCCGATGGAGGCGGAAATGTCGTAGGCCCGTGTGTTCAGATTTGGGTGCACGGTAAAGAACCCCAGGTGGTCAAAATTTCTGGAGCCCTCCACTACGGCGTCTCTCATAATCATATGGTGGTTTTGGGACGTTAAACCCCACAAATCAATCAATCAATCACCCACACTGGAGGATTGGCCAAGAACTGGATGGTTTTTATAATAGAATTCTTCAATAAAAGGTTGGAATTCGTTCAATTAAAACGAAGAGAGATGAGATCGAAGAAATCAATAATGCAATAACTTAATGTACCGGAATGCAAGCAATCAAGTAGCGAATTTTGCTTTTAAAATAACGAAGTCGGGAAAATAACACACAGGAGAAAATATTTGTCGGGATAACTGCTGCCCCCATTTTTATCGGACCAATGGTGAGTATGGGTATCACCCACTTTCTGTAGCTCATTCCCGCTTATGATGACGATATGGTAAGATGATGATAGTAGCCATATCGGCTACGGATCTGGGTGTTTCCGCAGAAGTGTTTTGTAAATTACTTCAGTGGATAATAACGCATTCTTCTTCTTAGTTAACATACAGGCCGTAGAAATAAATTACAACTAGCTAAGGCAGATTCGCCCTTGGAGAGAGAGAGAGAGAGAGAGAGAGAGAGAGAGAGAGAGAGAGGAAAGGCAGGGAGGTTAACCAAGCTTGGCTCGGTTGGCTACCCTACACTTGGGGTGGGGTAAAAGGGGAATAATAGAACGAAAAGAGACAGAAAAGAAGAGGAGTAAGAAAGAGAAGCATAAATAGTCAGCTCGAAACTACACAGCACGGCCTCGCACAGTTCTTTCACAAGCGGTCGTGAAATTTGGTGTTCCTTAAAAAGTACAAGAGGGCTTTCGTGGCTTTGCGCGTATGGGAAGCCGTCGGCCAAGGTCCCAGGATCTTCTCTTCTGTAAGCGGCCGTGAATCCAGCTGACAGAGCCTGGCTTCCATAATACGTCGTTCGGTCTGGTATGCTGGGCAATGACATAGAATGTGCTCAAGCGTTTCCTCGCAGGCGCAGATGTTGCATGCCGAAGTGCTCGCCATTCCAAGGAGACGCCCTTGGAAGTGTTGTAGTCGCCAGCGAGGTGACTGAGCATGCTAATCACTGTGCTAATACCGATATTTTTTTACTGCACTACAAAAATTCACGAAACTGCTCCAGGATGAGAACGATACAGAAGCGCACTCCTGCCACAATCAGTCTGCTACTTGCCTGTAAATTCCTATTTGTGTATGTAATATAACAGTAATAAAGACATTCGAAACATATATTTTACACGTGTTTGATACTACTGTAACCTACGTTCAAGATAACTATCTGGCCGGAATGGCAAAAAGTAATTACTGAACTTTTTCTGCTTCTATTACGTTATTTCGTCCTTTTGTTAGGACGATTTATCACTTGAAATGCCTAAATATTCATATAACAAATTCTCGGTCAATCCTCGGAGTGGGCATGAGCCATAATTGAGGAACCATCGTCATCACGATCACTTCTGTCTCGATTAAACACTGTGCGAACCTCGCCGCCTGCATGTTCTGGAAATTTTCCTTCGTATGCTCAACACTTTGACAGCTTACATGAAATATCGGGCACGTCGGCGATGGCGGTTAGCTTAAAAAGCTCGGCCGTCAAAAATGATTCCCGGATCCCGCTCGTTGGCAGTCAAATTAGAGGGCCCACGACTGTACCACACCCACTCACTCGCCCCTCGTTGATCCACCGAAATATGCTGCCGTGAGCGACGTTTCCTGCAAAGCGCAGCGGGCAATGCGATTGACTCGGATATACATATATAGAAGCTCGCCCAGAGTTTGGAACGCAGTTAGCGCATTTGTTCCGTTATGAGGTGCCATTTTTGAAGAAAGGCCCCATCCGGTTTCCGAACGGGTGGGAAATTTGAAATGCCGTGGATAATTTTTTTTCTCATTATACATGCGCTGAGCGAATGGCGCGAAGTACGAACGACGAATATAATGAATAGAAGCTGCCACGGGCCCATTTCGCCTTTCTGTACATTGTACGCCATGTTTCCCGAGCCTTGGCGCACGGGCTCTGTCAAGCCTGATCAATGGCTTTTTCGTCTGTACCCACCAAGCACTACTGAGTGTCTTTCAAGCTCAATATGAATCCTGAGTGATTTATTGATTGGTTGAATAATTGATTGATTGATTGGTTTATCGATTGAGAACTAAACAAGAACAGTACGAGTAGTGTGTTGTAACGCTAGACCGGTTGTCACATTTCAAAGTAAACGATCATATGATAATGACGATGAAATGGAATCGAATAGATTGGAATGGAATGGAATAGATTAGAATGAGATCAAATGTAAACAAAGGAATAGATGGATGGATGTAGCCGTGTAAAAACGATATATACGACACATTTCTTTCGGTACGTTCTCACTCTTTCGCGTCTCTGATATGTACCCTTTAAGCCTTCATTTTCTGATATCGAGGATTATGTTCAAGACCTATCGGTGGCACCAAGGTGCTTGCTAGACCCCCCCCCCCCCCTCCCTTCTTTTGGGGATACAGAGTGGAAACGCAACGAACACGTTCGCTAAATTTGCTATTGGCCGCGTTCCAATCGTAAACAACATCGTAGACCGTAGTGACAGCTTAGAAGACAGCATCGAGCCCACGTTGTCCGAGATATAGAACGCGTCTGGATGGCTTCTACGCGACAAGACGCTTCCTCGCGTCTAGAAGAGAAAGCTAACATAAACAAGTGTCACTTTCGTTTCTTTAGCATACTTTGTGTTCAAATTTAATAAAACTTCAACGCAACTCGCATTCAGCTTCTGAAGAAACTTGCAGACGACCGTTCCGGGGAGATCCGTGCCATCTGAGCAGTTCGCTAAGCCGCCATCTTATTTGAACAGCAAAGTGGCTTGCATCGTGTTTGTCTACGATGCTGCCGTCTCGAAGCTGTCTATTTTGACGGCCACGAGAGAATCGGAACGATATTCGAGATGGCCGCTGTCCACTTAGCTGTCTAGTTAGCTGTGTACGGTGGGCATTGGAACACGGCAATTGTGTCCACGTCTCTTATTGCCAGCGTTATTCTCATAAATTACAGTTCTCCGCCGAGCTGCCCCCTCTCTTAAATTCCTGCTGACACTCAGGCCACTGAGATAACGACCAGACATTGCTTCTGAGGTTACATAGCGGTAAATTAGTTTAAAAATTTTATACAGTTTTCGTAAAGGAGCTCGACGCTCAAAGGTGAAAGGGGGTACGTATTCGACTTGAAGAGGCCGAGCCGGGCTTTTTGCTAGGCCCGCGTCGTGTAGTTACGTTTTCGCACGGACGCCGATAGGCTGCGGGGTATAGGGCTCTGACTCTAGTGTCCATGGGAGCTGCAACACACGGCGCTTCAACTAATACAGGGAATGATGGGGAGTTAGTTACCAGATTTGTCTATTCTTCGTATTTCCGGCTTCGTTTGGTTTCGCACGGCTTAGAGCTGCTTTGGCACGAGACGACAGTCGGCAAAAGTTTACCAGTTACGGTTCCCCACCTTAACCATTTAGGATGATCAATGCACATACGGGCACGAAGTTTACAACGGTTCATTATTGTATTCGAAACGAAACCCAAATACAGCAGTAAACAAAGCCACAAATGCGTTCAAAGCCAGCAAGCACGAAGACTAGGCAAATCCGTGTACTACCCCTCGTTCTCATGGTGGCTCAACGATCGCAGTGCCACAGTCCCCTCTAGTTAATTTTAGGAAGCTCTATGGCCCGGAGTACCTATGGCTTATGAATTCAGAACACTGCCCAACACACAACAGACTACTCAGAAAGACGCTGGTCGGTAATGTTTAGTGTGCGTGTTCGCTAAGTTTCGATTTGTGTCAGTACCCCACCGCGGTGCTCTAATGGCTAAGGTACTCGGCTGCTGACCTGCAGGTCGCGGGATGGAATTCCAACTGCGGCGGCTGCATTTCCGGTAAAGGCGGGAGTGCTGTAGGCCCGTGTGCTCATATTTGGGTGCACGTTAAAGGACCCCAGGTGGTCAAAATTTCCGGAGCCTTCCACTGCGGCGTCTTTCATACTCATATGGTGGTTTTGGTACGTTAAACCCCACATACCACTCAATCAATTTATGGCAGTACTAACGAACGAAGAGCTTGATCGGATATTATTAGTAATGATTCATCGCCGTACGTTGGTCATTACTCTACAAAGGATGGACGCAAAAGGCGCCACTGTTTATCTACTTCTCCATAGTAAGAGTGTTGCGTAACATTCTATTGCGGAATTTCGAACTAGCCGAGATGAATGCACTAACAGAGGCATTCAGCCGCAAACCGTTCTTGCGACAAAAAAAAATAAAGAATGAAAAAAGACTGGTTAGAATCGAGAAGATTCGACAGGCGCTTCTTATATGAGAGAACATTCTCGGGATTTCCTACAGCACAAAGACAGGACGCACTTCATCAAAAGGTTAGCCGGAACCTCCCTTTCCTGTTCAGAGTTTGCGGGGGTACGGAATAATGCATGAGCTCCGAACTAGGTTCAGATCGAAGACAGGCGACGGCGATTGTCTGTCGTGCGAAGCTATGTGATGGCGATTTCGTTAGCATATATACACGAAAAACGTGAGTCTTTATCAAACTACAAAGACACAAAATCCATATTTTTTTTTACGTTTAGGATCTTGGAGTTCCCCGAACTAAAAGTGCTGCTAACTAGCTGTGACTTTCTCTTTATTCGCGATTCAACCGTGAATGGTTACAGCGAAACCTGGAATAATTTCGCAGTTAGCACTGTCAAAATCGAATCAAAATCAAAATTAGTTTATTAGGACGCGTGTACAATAGATGCGTACATAATATTTGGACAGACGCACGTTAAAGCATCCAGGTGGTCGAAATTTCCGAAGCCTTCCACTACGGCGTCTCTTATAATCATATGTTGGTTTTGGGACGTTACACCCTATATATCAATAATATTTGGGCCAATAGCTTAAGTGGCTAGTAGCTGGTCCAACAGAGATCATCAGTAAAAGTTAGCAGCGCACCCGATTGGTCATGAACATGATTGGCTTTATACGTATGGAAGTTTCAGCGATGCACAATCTACGTATGACAAGGTGATTACATTTCAGTAGACGATAAAAAATATTTGCAAGAAAGGTCAAAGTTACGCATATTTTTTTTTATTCTAGTGTTCTGCGTTCCAAGTTTGAGCTCCAAAGAATTCTAACAATTGTTCGCCATAAACATTGTTACAGGGAGGAAGATTTAATTTTAACTGGCCTATTTGCCTGGTGTTTGCACGCGGGAAGTTGAATGCGTTGTCCAGCTAGCCGGTCTCGTTTCGGTCTGTTTTTGTTCCACGTCGGCTGTCGTTGGTTCACGCTATTATCTTGGACGCGCGAACCTTTTAGCGTGGATGCGGAGTGTGTCCTCTTTCCGTTCTTTTTGAATCCACAGGAATCGGCAAGTGTGCCTTTCTGACGCTGTATTACTTAGCTGTAGCGTTAACCTTACTCGCGAGTCGCAACTCAATTTTTTTATTAGTTTTCGTGAAGTTCCGAGTATGGGACGAGGCCAGGCCTCTGCCCGGCGGGTATTTAATTCGTTGTCTTTTCGCAGTATACAAGGCTGACTGCCTCCGGGCGCCTGTCAGGCTTCTGGGGATGTCGACTTCTCCAGCATCAGATTAGCCTTTGCGGACTCGAGAATGTGTGCGAGGCAGAAGCAGAAAAAAAGATAGGGTGGCGATGGTACGCGTAAGGGTTTAATTAAGTACACGTGTAAGTAGGTTACGCAAAATAAGCCTCTGGTTATCGACAGGAGATCGGAGATGGTGAAAGGACGAGGGGGGAGGGGGGGAGTTATCGAGAACGTGTGTTTACTGTGTCGTTATAGAGGAACACCGCTGTGTCAATGCAGAAAAAAACGTAGCGCGTAAAAAAAAGGGGGGGGGGGGATGGAACGTGAAGCAAAGCCGAAAGAGAACACGCGCTAACTTGGAACTTAGCTTTCAGCCTAGCCTCTATGAATACCTAAAACACGCATTCGAACCGGCATAAGAAAAAAAGATAGAAAAAAATTGACACTATACAGACATGTGTCGTGCACCGCAGTAATAAATAAATAACAGTGTGCCCTACGCATACAAAACAAAAATGAATGACATGTCGCCACCTTCGAGAAAGTCTTTTAGTTCAATAGCTATTGTTATGGTTCTGGCTTGTAGGGCCTAAAATGGTGAAACAGCTGAAAATGTACAAAAAATGAGCTCATAAGAATGAACTTTATGCGACTAAGATTGTTGATTTGTTTTCTACACTTACGATCTAGCGCGCTTTCATTGAATAATGAGATGCGCTGCGTTGCCTTTCTCGCGACGAGGTGCAGTACTGACCGCTGCGTCTCCCGATGCCCGTCAGCCTACGAAAGTTATTGCGAAAAAAAAAAAAGCAAGAAGGAAAACCGTCGCGCTAAAGGGACCTTCCGCTTTGTAAATCGGCTGTATAGCAGCGCCACCGCGCCGTGAACCATGTAACGTGCGTGCCCGCTCAACCACGAGGAACGGGAGCACCCAGTTTTCCGGCCCGTATTTGTTTTCTGACGTCACACCTTCCTCTGACGTAATCAGACGCGCATCGTGACGTCTTCGTGACGTAATCAAGCGAACAGCGTGACGTCTTCATTACGTAAACGACTGAGAACGAGATTCAGTTGCCTTCAATCCGGTGGTAAGCGACGATCATCGGGCTCGATGGCTCCTCCCACTTTCTGTCCTCGCAGCTAACTGCAGACGCGCGGCTCGCGCCTGGCTATTCTTTATTATTTTTTCTTTATTTCTTTACCCGGAGCTCCTCTATGATTCGTGGTTGCCACGAAATGCAGTCGCTGGCGCAGTGCCAAGGGCGTCTCCTTTCGCTGTCTCTTTTCCTCAACCCCATAGTTCTCTTTTTAATTTTTTTTTCTCTTCTCCACGCGAGATGAGGCCGATTGTGCGACGAACTGTTCTCCGGGTCGAAGCCGCACTTCGCGCTGGTAAGCTTTGCTTCAATAACGCTGGTCATTGCGGCGAAAGCTGTGGCATTTCGTTGTTGACGCGAATTCTTACGTACCATTAGCGCCGGCTTTGGCGCAGTACAGTTGTGCAATACGATGAATCACATGATGTGTTCGTGGCTTCTTTTTATTGCGATATTAAATGGACACTTTTGAGTGAATTTTGCCGCTGGCGTTGCCGTCATTTACCGTATATATATATACGTACATACATATATATAACGCAAGAAAGAAAAATAGTCCAAAAAAGGTCTTCGGTGTGCGGAGTGGAACGTCAGACCTTTGAATCGTGAGTGCCAGGCGTTAGCCTCTGAGCCACGAAGGAGCACCTCCTGCAATGTTTCAACGGCAAGCTATTTATATCTACCACTTACCGCTGGCGATGGGCATCTCGGGGGAAACTATCGTGTTTTCAGCATTACCAGCGAGATGGCGCAATGAGCGCGCGTCGCCAGATCGTCACGACGCGGCGGCGCGCGCTCTCATCTCCAGCGCGTACTTTGCCCTGCGGAGAGGGGACGCTCACGCGTGCGTTCGCTTATTTTTCGGTGGGAACAATCGTTCGCCTTGTGATTTTACCGGAACGATTCTATTGTAATTGCCGGGCGCTCAAAGGTCACTGCGCTCGTTACAGTCTCCGTCTGCGAAAAGGGTGCACATTTCAGACACCTCAAAGTAGCAACTGAGGCGCTTCTTTGCGCTTATCTATATCTGTGAGTACGTTTCGTGCGTCATTTGTGCGTAAGAAACACGTGGGGCACGTTTTAATCTGCTTGCCAATCTTCGCGTGACCTTCCAATTTTTTGACATCGCGTTCATTGCTTCGCCTTTGCTGCAAAGCTGTGACCTTTTTTTTCCCTTGTAAACGCGTAGCATTTATTTGCGTACTACGAGCACTTTGGCTTCCATCTATCTACCCGCTTAAGTCTGGGTGTTTTGTGATCAATCTCTTAAGTTGACGTAACGAAAATTAGTAGGGGAGGGTAAGATGGCTTGTCGAATACGACTAGCTGGTTGTGACATGAATAATGTCTCAATCCCGTCGCGTTCGTCCCCAAGTACTTCCCGCCAGACAGCAGAGACAGTAGAGAAACGGGAGAGGAGAAACAAAGCGGAGGCAGCGCTCTGCCACCTCCTCGCGCTCACGTGAGGTGCGGGGTAAGAGTTGGGGCATGCGCAGTTAGAGTGGTCACGCCGCACACCGGATTGAGCTGCGCCATAAGCTTCTTCGCATTTGAAAGACCCTTAACTTTGTTTCAGCGGGTGTAAACAATGCGCCATTGCTCAGTATACCTGCCTTTCAGTGTTGTCTGAACCCGGTGACGCTTCGACACCGTATTTTAGTTTGTGTGAGTTCTTCTCCTAGAATTGGGTTTATTGTCTAACTGTCATGGTCTCGCTGCTCCTTGTGTCGTATGGATTCTGCGCAGCGCATATCTCAAAACATTTTGTGGACCATGAAAGTAGAGCTGTACAAATAACACCATTAGTTTCTGGTGCCTCTATAGACTCGGGGTATTCTACACCAATCGGTCAATAAATCTAGGAAATGTTCTGCGCAGTGCATAAATTTTCCTGATGTCGGCACCTCAAACGCAGCCTATGCGGCTGTGAGAAGACGATTGAGCACATTCTATGTCGCTGCCCATTTTAGCATACTCATCGACGTCTTCTACGAACCAAATCGACCGTTTTGAACTAAGACAGCTATCATAACAGAAGGTCGTGGTACCTCGGCCTACTGCTTCACGCATGTACAACGCTCTGAATGTCCTGCTGGGCTACGCGAAGGTGCTTGGACTTGACGAGCGTTCTTGAACTAACAGCGCGAGATCGTGTCTTGCAGGTTTAAACTAACTGTAGGTATTCTTTTTATCTTTTCTTTCTTTCTTTTTCTCGTTGTTTCTTATCTATCATTCCCCTTTTCGCCACCCCACGTGTAGGCTGGCCAACCGAGTTTAAGCGTGGTTAAGCTTCCTGTCTTTCCTCTGTTTCCCTCTCACACAAAAGTGAGGAAAAATTATGGTGTAGTGGGCATTTCACAACAGTAATTGCACTAGACAGTGTATGATAGCTTGAAGCTGCATAGGTCGCGCTTGCAGTCGTTCTTTTTCCAGTGGCATGCAGCATGGCTGAAGGCGATCCGCGAAGGACCCGACTACATGCTATCACGTTCCACGACACTCTTGAAGGCGAAGCGCAAACATCCCCCAAGTTTCCCAAGCTTTTCGGTGTTTATGTATTCAGCGCAATCAGTCAACGTCCGACACATTTCGGCTTTGTACAGCAATAACTACACCTTCTACGATTGGTGAAAAAAAAGTTGTAGTCACAGTGAGTCATCCTTGATCACACGTCGTTTCATTGCCTGGGCGTCGTTTGCGGGCTGCAAGGCTGAAACAAACACAAACATCCTCGGACTTTCATTCATTCCTCTCAAATATACAACTTCGCTTTCATTACTCGTTGGTTGGAAATAACCAAGCCCCTACGTCGCCTTCCCTGTACTGCACGTAATTCGTTGAAGCGCTGTTTAGGCCACCTCGTTCGCGTAGAAACACGTGCTCAGGGAGGCGCAGTCCAGCCAAACTTGTCTTTGAGCTCGAAAACTCGGGCGCCCCATTAGGCGACTCTCGCATGGCTAGTGCATCGCGCTTTGTGTCAGTAAAAGAGAAGCAAGCAAACAAACAAATGGTTGCGTGCAGTACTTCGAGAGCTATCCCATTAGAGAGCTTGCCCGGTGAGGTACCTATCGAAGATTTATCGATGGCTTGTGTCTGTCTAAAATAACCACATAGTGTGAACTCTGTTACGCCAGGGCGTTCTCTTCACCAACTTAACTACAACAGGCCCATAAATTAGCTAATGTTTTCGTTATGGTTATTATATAGATGTCCTTGCGGCGCTTCGCCTGAATTGTAATAAGTCTATCATATATTACGGAATCGTGAAGATATGCTAGTGGCGTCTTTTTAAATGTGCTGTTCTCTAGCCATTGTTTTAAACTTTACGTAAATGGTGTGTAAAGTTCTGACTCTTACGGGCAGCCGGCCGATGTCTTTCTTGGTTTATAAAAACCGTCCATAATTTCTCATTTCTCTTGTGAACTTGACGAGTTTCGTTCGAGCTCAGCTGAGCCCTGAAAAGACATTGTTTGGAGGCCCAGTCATTATGATCCATTATACACTGACTGTCTTTATAAGTCCAGTCGAGGGCGATTATTATCAATGTGTTGAAGTTACATCGAAAAAGAAAACATTATTTCTTACATGAATTAGTAAACAAAGATTTCACGATACCGAAGCCACCACTCTTTTATTGAGAAGACGCTTGGTAGGCGAAAAAACGGGTGAGAAACTCCTTGAACTTCCTTCGCCAGCACGTCAGGATGTCACACATTTTCACGCCATCACCTCATGCCTCTACGTAATCATTTATCGGTGAAATGTTCTTACACATTAATATGAAGGTTACAATGTCATAATGTACCAAGGTTCGAATGTTTCGTTTGAAGAGTGATACCAAAATACGCAAAAGAAAGCAAAATACGCAATTTAAGCGCTAATTTCAAAAGTGAAATAAATACCTTCATTTTTTCTTCTCGTAGTTAGCCATAATGATAAAATGAATAACAATCTCGTGTAGAAGGTATATAGCTTATTAGAATCCCTTAAAAAATCGTTGTGACAGCCACACATTTTGCATGCAGCGCGGTCTGTGGTACCACTGGCGAACTTTGTTTACGGCATACAAAAACGAGCTCTTTTCTCACCATTCGAGAAGGCCGGTCGAATGGCACTGCACCCAATTTTGCTGAGACACGTTGGTAGTTGAAGGTGCCGTCCCCAGCATTCGTTCTCTGCCGTCACGTTTAATGGCATTCGTGTAGTGGCCCGTGTTGTTCTTCCATTTTCTGACCCCTAAGTGCGGTTAATTTCGTGTCCGGGCTGTCACGCCTACTCGTTACCCACTGACTCTGCTCGCTTTTTTTTTTTGTCTTAATTAGAGTCGAGAACATGCGTTGTTTACCTGTCATGGACTTAGTTTTGGCGACTCTACGTTCTTGTACCAAAAGACGAAAACAACTCTCTCTATTTCTCTCTCTCTTTCTCTCTCTTTCCAGCTCTCTCTACTTCCGCTGCAGTATTCGGGGAGTTATTAGCCAGCCTTTTCGTATAAGCCAATGAAAGCGCCTTTGGCCAGCGAACGATTTCTTTTCTGTTTGTCACTGGTAATGAATGACACTATTGCTTCGCTCCCATCCGCCACCGGTAGATCCCTTACTCCCGGTTCTCCGAATATTCAAAAAGTTTCTTTAAAAAATGAAACTGGTATGGCAGCGATCGTCAGGGTAACAACGTGGTTAGGATTTAATTTAAGGCTTTTACTGGATCCATCTGATATCGGAGGATAAGTTTACACAAGATCAGGACCACTGAGTGTCAGGATTACTTAAACAGCTCACAAGGTTTATGGCGCATTCATGTTCTTGTTTTTGCTCACCTTCTCTTGGGGCTCATAACCAGTGTGGGGGACTGGTGAATAATTGAGTGGTCTCATAAAAGCTTATGAGGTTTTCACCTAAGACGACTCTTTATTGCGATAGCAATTATATGGACACTCTCGGCTGAATTTTGCCGCCCACGTCGACGTCGAAGTGGGCGTCGCCGTCACTCGCCGTATATGTATACGTATCTGTATATATGAAAACGCAAGAAAGAAAAAAAATCCAGAAAAAGACTCCGGTGCGCGGAATCGAGAGTCCGACCTCTGAATTGCGAGTGCGAGGCGTTAGCCACTGAGCCACGAAGGGGCACCTCTTTTAATGTTTAAATGGCAAGCTATTCATATCTACCATTTATCGCTGGTGATGGGTATCTCGGAGAGGAGCTTTAGTGTTTTTAGCATTACCGGCTAGATGGCGCAACGAGCACGCTTCGGCTAGGGTGCCTGAATGGTTTCCCTCGCCCGCCGCTCCGTACAGGGTGGGGACAACCGCGTCGTCTGCTAGAGCGTCCGCCATTACATATCTCACCCCAACGAAACACACTGCCTGCGCGCGCGTATGAGGAGAGTTTGAGAAGAGTTTAGTGCGAGAAATGGTATTTCGCGCTATAAAAAAGCAGTCTGAATATGTGCGTCTGTCATTGGAGACTGTTTGCAGGATAAATCTACATTAATTCATGAAGCGCACGCCTTTTCCTGTTACCTAAACTCACCGCACTCCTCAGTGGCTGTGCAGCGTGCCAGCCACTCAGTAGTGCTCGCATTGTACGCGTTGAACTTACTTCATCCTGCTTTTTCCCCCGCCTTGCGTGCCCTCGCAGCTCTGAATAATCTTGCGGGAATGAGATTCAGATTTGTTACACAGCTATTTTTCTGTTATAGCTGGTTGAGATAGTGAAACAGCGTAAACATCAATTGAATCTCTCGTTTTTATGTGACCACTGAGAAAAAAATCTTACTAAGTTATTGGAAAATACAAGATGAAATGCAGTAATAACGATTTTGATGCCCTATACCTGTTCAGTTTTTCTACTTTCCATAGATATATGTAAGCGAGCAATCTAATTATCCGAGAAGTATCACTCTCGTATTCTGCCTCTGTGACGCTGTGTCGGTATTGCTTCGGCCGCAATAATATTAACTTACCATAAACATTCTCCAAAGATCACAACCTTAGTCAGCTTAAAGATCACAACGCTGTTTTTATCTAAGAATGTGATATTGTATAACAAATAAGAAAAATGTCTATGAACTTAAGGAGGAGGATGAAGAAAGGACAGGGAGGTTAGCCAGTTCACAATGAACTCAAAATATTTTAATCAAACAATAAGTGTTCTGAAAGAAAAAATAATAAAATTTATAAGTGACTGGTCCAGTTCGGCTGGTCACGGAAGGCTTACCCCAGCGCACGTCTTGCTTCCGTGTTCATTGACGCCGTTTGAACTAACGTGGCGCAAATGCACGCGAAGCCTCAGTCTTGCATAATTCGCAATAAGGAGTTTTGCTACGGCGTCACTGTGCTCGGAGCAAGTCTTTACGCAAGGGCGCACCATCTCGTTCAAATAATCGGTCACGGCCTTCAACGGGGACCTTAAGCGCAGCAAGCCCTCACTCCAACTTATGATGCCCCTGAAATGCTCTTCACACGACTTGAGTGTCAGCAAAACATCCTTGCTGGGATATGTGAGGTTGCCACCTTCACTCCTGTACTCCTTCAGAATAGTCAGAGTTGCGTGCTCGCTTTCAGTTGAGCCTAACAAGGCAGAATTACAATGCCCGCATCCCGCTACAACACTCAGCATACCTTTTAAAAGGAAGCCGCCGATGTAGAAAAGGATGTTGCATTCGTTTTCTTGAAGTTCTTCAATGAACAAAATTTCCGAGTCATCAATGACATCAGCTTCCACCTCCCCGTGCTCTTGTTTGCCTTTTGCAAGCATGTCGGCGAGGTACTTAGCATCGTCGACTTCGTAGCTTGACGTTCCGGGTGCATGAAGGAACTGACTCACGCACACAAGCTTCAGGGCACACTTTAAGTCATATGCGTTAGGAACAGGCTTCCTGATGCGCACCACCGAAAACAAATTTTCGAGGCAGTCTTGCAAGATTCTGCTCGTGAGGAAGAATTCGTATCCTTCACTGCGCAAGAGAATGTCTTGGAGACGAAGAACGACTTTTGTTGTTATTAGTAAACCTGCTTGCGAAGGCTTCCACTGTGCCTTGCTTCCCATCTTCATTCCTTGAAAAACTTCGAGGGCCGAGTTCAGTAGCTCAATTGATTCGTGGTACCTCCGCATGTCTCGAAGGCTGAGAGCAACTGATGGGTGGCGGGAAGACATTAGCGTGTACCAGTTGAATACTAATTCTAGAAACCAAGCTGTTGTCTCTGCCTCCGGCTCTATCGCGTCCTCTTTAATTAGGTACCGAATCGCTGCAGGAGCTTCCCTGAAGAAGCGGACAGCAACTCCCACTTTCATTTTTGTGAAATGGCCTCGCGAAATGTGTAACTCTGAGAGCCTCGGGGCGACTTTCAGCTCTCGTTCAGCATCATACTTAATTACACTGCGCACATGGTCCACGTTCACTTCTTTTGATGGCAGATTGTGCTGGCATACTGTTGCATCACTCAGAAAGAATACTTCCGATGAAAGCAACTGTGACTTGACATTCTTCAGCACGTGTGCAGCATCTGCTGTGAAAAACAATTCTTTGTCTTCCAGACAGGGGTGAGGCACTGAACATACAGTAATGGAATTCCTGTGGCTGGAGAATCCGAGCTCGCGCCACATAGCCCGATTAGAAGCCCCCATGTCGCAAGTGACGACACGGATTCTTAAAGAGATTTCCGCGCAGAGCTGCACTATCTTCATGACGTAGTCCTTGAGGATACTACCCTCTACATGACTTCCGGTGAAGTGGTAGGCAATCACTTGCTTCCATCTCGTATTCAGGCCTCCTACCATGAACACTAGTGCGTGATGTGCAGGTTCGTCTGGATTTTCTGGCATAGTTTGCCCCCCCAACACCACATCCTCAGCGCGATCGAGCTCGTACCCGCGAGCAATCTCCATTTCATCCAAGAACAAAGCACAGTCTTTTTCAATGTCTTGCATGTTCTCTGCTTTGATTTTGAGAACATCGATGACTTCCGTCAAAATTCCGGGAAGAAACTTGAGGCCCTGAAGGCGACGTGCAAGGGTTTTTCCGGATGGCAAGGGGTAGCCCAGATTTCTTAGTGTCTGGTAACCAGTTTTTCCACAGGAAAACTTAATCTGAAGCGCCTGCTTGATTGTTTCTGCAGACCAAGTGCTTCCCTTATTACTCTGGCGCCCAAGAGCCTGCAGCTGGTCATCATTGAGGAATTTCAAACGCTGTCCGAATAATTCCATTTTGGTTTCCAATTTTTTCACCTGTTTTTTTAGTGCTTGAATGGTTGAGGTGGCTTTCCGATGGACTTGATGTAGCTGAGTGTATTTTCTGCCCATATCGGAGAGCTGCTTATTTAACTGCTTGTTTTCACGTGCCCCGTCAGGTGCATCGGCCGAGATCACAACTTCTTCCCTTTCCATAATGTGCGGTACTGAATCAGGCGTCTGAGAATTGCAGCTTTGCGGTTGCTGTGCGCCAAGACTGTCTGTGCGTGAATTTAAATTCGCCTGTGCACTTGTGAGTGGCGTACAATTAATGGCCGTAGAGTTGTCACCGCGTGTTTCTTGGCATGCATCAGGCAACACAGCAGGTCCTGCCCTGTCCTTTGGCGCCTTCCTTTGTGGAGGCAAGCCTGCAGTGCAAAAAAGGACAGTCACAAGCTGCAAGTATTACAAGGTAGCCAGCTCTAATCACAGGCCTGTACTGGATTTTAGCAGTATTATAGGTTGCAGACATATGCCTTTTCTCAGGTCGCAGGCACGTACCCCGACTTTCTTAATATCCTCAAACGAGGAATTCCACGGATCATCCTAATTTTTGAAACTAAATCATTTTAGCCTTGTACTGTTGCCACCTGTTAGGTTCATACAGAATCTTTGACGCACAGTGAAACAGTAACTTACCCCTGAAAGGGAACACCGTTGGCACAGCGTTCGGCTTCAGTTTTATCCACTGGTCAGCTCGGTGCTGCTCGAAATGGCTTGCTTCAAAATGTGCCTGTAAGTCCGTTATGAACCATGAATTTTAGCTTAGCTTAGCCTAGACAGAATTACTAGAAAGACACAGTATACCACACAACTTTTATTGAATTTCGTGATTTGCAATAAACGAATGAAAAACACTTTTCTGTAAATACGCAATTTAATAACAAGCAGCCTATTTTGTTTATACATATAGTGACTAAAAACTGGTACAAACTTCAAATACTGCGGCTGCGCCACACGTTTCCATAGCTGCACTTTTAGAGATCGCAAAAAAAGAGAGAAAAACTGCAACTTAGACGTGAAGCGTTTACAGCACCGACAAAGTGACCCACAGACACGTATACACATTTAAAAAAACAAGTTTCAAAGTTCTCGACGAGAAAAGAACACATGTCGGGATACTCACACTGCATACACACGAGGACTTCGTAGGCTGCCACTTGTCTCGCTTAATCTTCACCATCCATAGCAGCCTTCTTTTGGGCTCTGTCGGAAAATGGTAGAGTTTCCAACCATTTCTGGAGTTGTTCGTGCACATGGGCACGCAGCACCCAGTCATTTCCCTAAAAAAGTATATGACAGAGCGGCCACAGCTCCTTCTTTGCTCCCGTCGCTATGCGAAGTGAGATCTGCAATGGCGGCGGCCGTCAGGAAAAACCGGTCGCGGCGGCGAGCACCCCGTCAAACAATGTCCCCACCCTGCAAGGAGCGGCGGGCGAGGGAAACCATTCAGGCACCCTAGCTTCGGCGCGTGCTCTCATCTCCCACGCGTACTTTGCCCCGCAGAGAGGAGGAGGTGAACGCTCGCTCGGGCGCCTTTATCTCGCGGCGGGACTCCCAATTAGGGCTGCAGAAGGTGCGTCTTTTTTTTCCCTGAACTTCTCTCTCTCGCGTGTGCGATGGCGAGCATCGTACGTCTTGACTGATCTGTGGCTTTAAGCGGAACGATCTAAAACACCCGCCACGGTGGTTTCGTGACTGTAGTGCTCGACAGGTGACACGAAATTGGCGGGATAGAATCCCGGCCATGACTTCTTCATTTTCCGTGGAGGTAGAAGCGCCTTGATTTTCGGTGCACGTTGAAGCAGGTCGAATTTCCCGGAGCCCTCCACTATATGGCGCCCCTCATACTTGTATCATGGTTTTGGAACGTTGACTCCCAATACTTATTAACTATCTAAACACGCCAAGGCCCGCCGCGGTGGTCTAGTGGCTAAGGTACTCGGCTGCTGACACGCAGGTCGTGGGATGTAATCCCGGCTGCGGCGGCTGCATTTCCGATGGAGGCGGAATTGTTGTATAGGCCCGTGTGCTCAGATTTGGGTGCACGTTAAAGAACCCCAGGTGGTCGAAATTTCCGGAGCCCTCCTCTAAGGCGTCTCTCATAATAATATGGTGGTTCTGGGACGTTAAACCCCACGTATTAAAACACGCCAATAGTTTTTCTCGTCGGGGTAATCTGCAATTGTGATTGGATTGAACGCATACGCCAATTCGGTTTCGTTGGAACTGTGATATGGAGCTTCTATTGAGTAATACACTGTAAATAATTGCATGTACAATACTTCGGGAGAAAGCTTATCTGCCTCCTCAAGGTGTCAACTAACAAACAATAGCGTGTGCTTAGAAAAAGCAGTTAACGATTTTGAGTACTTGGTAATCTACTATGGGAGAGCATAGAGCCGTCCCGCGGGCGTCACACTTTAAGGCCGTGTCGACAAAAAATTACGCCGTGACCGAGTTCACGGACAGGACTAACCAATGGCTAGGGATAAAACCCTTGGGTTTGACGCGGATTATTGTGAAAATACTTTGTTAAAATGTTCGTCGATTCAAAGTGTAGGTAGTTTCATATATTTAGAGTAAAATGTGCAGTACCATGGGAAAGCATTAAGCTGTCACAATCACAGGAGCCTACAAAAATACTAGAGGGTACGAAAGAAAAGGGAGGTTTTGTTGTGCACGTAACTTTGCACAATCGAAACATCGAAACCAAGTAAAGACAGTGTATAAATCTTACAAATGAGCACCAAAATCCAATTTTTCTTACTGTATCCGAATGTTAAAAGTTAAAGAAACTTAAAATGGATCAAGTTATTCACATTTCAAAGAATGCCCCGCATGCATGCGTACTATAGTGGGTGCATGGCTAGTACAGAACAAGTGGGAACTCCAGATGTCCCTTCCTTACTCTAAAGAAACGAGTGTACCATGGTAGACGTAAAGCCTCTTCGCTGTGCGTTTTCAGCTGCTGATCTAGGCATAATTCCACACAATGAGCCGTATTCTTTAGAGTGTGGGATAGGCTGCTCTATGAGGCTTGTGCCGTGCTTCTGCTAAACAGCGTCGCCGCCACAGTACGTACCAGGTCACTGCGAAGACCAGTCTTGCGAACAGGCCACGTTCTGTTTCCATGCGCGTTGTACGAAAGCCAATGATGTATTCCACCATGCACCACACGCCTTTCGCCACCGAACACTCGAACATATGTTGGGCCGTCTCTTTTTTGACGAAGTTTGTACAGCGGTCATTTGGAACTACTCCCCAATGTGCTAACCGATTACGCGTAGGCAATGCCCTCCATCTTCTCAACCAGTCAAACTCGCGCACCTCTTTACGTAAGTGTGTGTGTGTGTGTGTGTGTGTGTGTGTGTGTGTGTGTGTGTGTGTGTGTGTGTGTGTGTGTGTGTGTGTGTGTGTGTGTGTGTGTGTGTGTGTGTGTGTGTGTGTGTGTGTGTGTGTGTGTGTGTGTGTGTGTGTGTGTGTGTGTGTGTGTGTGTGTGTGTGTGTGTGAAATGCGCGCGCGTTTAGAAAAAAGTGGTTAACGACTCAGACTACTTGGTACTCTCAAATGGGAGAGCTTAAAACTGTCCCGTGGGCCTCGCAGTGGCACACACGATGAAGCCCACTTGGTGGGACCAGACGGCACAAGTTCGCCTGTTTAGAAAAATTAATTCTCACAGACGTCAATTACATTTCAACGGAACATTGTCTTCTTAGACATTCAATAAACATGATGACGAAAGACTTCATTTGCATGAACATGACGCTGAAAGAACATGCACGTTCGATGGTTCACTCAAACATAGCAACACAAAAATGTGTCACAGGAGGACAGATACACATATGGATATTGCAAGCTAAACAAGAGGCACCAATGAAACATGACTATGTACATTTCACATAATTACAAGTTTGCATGTCGTTTCGGCCGGCGCATCGACACAACAGCCTACGAATCAGACAAAGGAGAAGTTTCACTCGTCCGTCACAGACCGACACAAAAGGGCAAGACCAGTGCCGAAAAAAAATCATTCATCGAAGAAGAAGAGGTCTTTCGACAGTACAGACAGCAGCTCCGAGTATACAATCTCTAAAATCGGGAAGAGTGCGTGGCAGCGGTTGCGTCAGAGGCAAATAACCGGCAACAATAAGAAGACCGGCGAAGTGGCCTCAAGAACTTCAGCATAACTGCAGCAGCACTCCATAGAAATCCAGCATGTGTGATGTACGGCTCTCCAAAAAAACACACGCAACGACACAATGTTTCAGAAAATGTTGGCTGATTTGCATCCCGAAGGGAACGTTTCGGGTATGTTGCTGACTGGACCATCCTCCGCCTTTCGAGGCGGTCGAGAGTGGGAGGGATGTTAGAAAACAGTGGGTAACGACTTAGAGTACAGGGTACTCAACTATGGGAGAGCTTAGAGCCGTCCCATGAGCTTCAAGGCGATTGTATGTTTAGAAAAAGTGTTTACTGATTTAAAGTACAAAGTACTCGACTTTGGAAGAGTATAAAGCCGTCCCTAAACAAAATCGATAATAGTACGACGTTATCCCGAAAGTGGCGCAGAGTAAGTGACACCCCATATTAACTGTCAACACAATGCTAATCACCGTTCAAGACGAGGACTTAACAAATATCACTATATGATACCACCACAGATGGGCAAGTTATTGGTTGCTTTGTCTGCGGAATGGTGGCGCGATGGGGCACGTGCTAACTACACCTCCTCACTGCTGCAAGAGAACGTCATCAACCACGTCACTCTGTTATTTAAACGAATTATTCTGTATACGATATTGTCACGTGATCACAGAACGACCTCAACGTCTGTTCACAGGAGCAGCACTGGACGTCGAGCCGAACCGAACGTTAGAGAACGAGCACGCACCAACCGTCCTCTTCTTCTTTCACACCATGGCACATACTCGCATTGGCATGGCTAAACCTCGTTCCATGCCTGTGGCAATATCGACTGCATTCGCTCACATTCCGTCATATTCACCAGTTTCTGCACCACTTTGGCGCGTGAAAAAAAAAAAAAACTGAGGCCACTGTAACGCCACGATTCGTTGAGTTCAGCCATTCAGGTGACTTCATTTTATATGCGTAAGCATTTCTATGCCGAATCAGCCAGAAAGCTATTAGTTTGTCCGTCTCTCTGTCCTATACGATGATCGGTTTCAAGATTGCAAGAGTTGTACCCTAAACAACTACCGGTCATGTCATTTGCCAGCTCCTAACGTGAAAGCTGACAGCACGTTTCCAAGTTTCTTTTTTTTTTTTCAAGGATAAGGAGAATCTTTCTCTAGTTTTCAGATTAAAGAAACGGGCGTACAGTTCAAGTGAATCTCTCATAACCTTTATGTTGCTCAAAAGAACATTTACTTGAATATGTGTTGCCATATAGCGATGGACAAAATAGAATGTCGCGAAGGGCATGTGTTCTTAAACAGTGAAAGAGTCTATAAGAAAAAACAATATCATAGCATATCCACGGAGGAAATGATTATGAGTGGGGCGAAGCGTCCGTCCGTCCATGCCCTGCCGCGGTGGTCTAGTGGCTAAGGTACTCGGCTGCTGACCCGCAGGTCACGGGATCGAATCCCGACTGTGGCAGCTGCAATTCCCATGGAGGCGGAAATGTAGGCCCGTGTGCTCAGATTAGGGTGCACGTTAAAGAACCCCAGGTGGTGGAAATTTCCGGAGCCCTCCACTATGGCGTTTCTCGCAATCAAATGGTGGTTTTGGGACGTTAATTCCCACATATCAATCAATCGTCCGTCCATGCGTCTGTCTGTCAACTATATGAAAACCACTAACGCCATCTAGGGATATTATTTCCAAGGACATATACACACAGCGTCATCTAGTGAGCAAGTCCTTAAATTTACTTGAAGTGGCTCCTACAACGTACTATTACAGAGGAGGGAACGACCCACACTGTAAGGAGCTCCGCCTCTAGACAGAATAGCACGGTCCACAGCTCGAAGCCGGAAGCCATAATATTTTTCTTTGACTTTTTTTTTTTGTCGATGATACTCATCTCCTTCCCTTTTATTCTTACCCCGTCCGCCACGGTGGATCGGTGGCTCAGGTGCTCTGATGCTGACCCGAAGGTCGCGGGTTCGAGCCTTGCAGTGGCGGTCGCACTTCGATAGAGGCGATATGGCAGAGGCCCGTCTATATTTTGTGATGTCAGTGCATGTCAAAGAACGCCATATGGTCTAAATTTCCGGAGCTGTTTTTCTAAGAGTGCACAGAAAACGCCACCGGTGCCGCCAGCCGAAGATGCCGTAAGTGTGGTGCAGATCGCTCGCAATGCCACCGGTCCTCAAAACAGTTCAACACCGCGTTTCGTTCATAACTCTTTCCGAGGGGAGAAGCGAGGGGTCGGCGGGGGAGGTTGATGTTAAGCAAAACGACAAAAAAAAAAGCACTTTTGCCGTTTTGCACTTTTGCCGTTGAGTACTTTTGCCGTTTTACCCTCTGAATATCTTCTTATCAAATCCCCAGCGTGGAATAAAAAAAAAAAAAGAAACGCCAGGCCTGCGCGGAAGGCGCAGCACTGTCACAGCGAAAGCTAGAAGAGCCGCCTTTCAGAGCCTTTACAAAAGACTCATAGGGTAATTATTGCAAGCACACTTGCTTAATTATCCACAAGGGCATTATTTATAAACTTTTGGATAGTAGGCCGGCATTCGCTATGCTATTTTTCGTCATTCTTCTGAGAAGCGTGGTATCCGCTAAACACTTGCAAGGAATTTTGTGGGAATTGTTCATGCAGTGGCTGGCGACGATGAGGAATTATGGCTGAAGTGGTTATGCGCCACAGTTAATAGGAGAACAAGAACAAGCTTTTTTAACGGGCTGGAGCATTGGACGGCCCACACGTTACGCTATTCGCATTGTGCGACGACTGGTTGTTCTTTCGCTGTTTTAAAACGCTCTATAGGTCGTATTAGCGTGATTGCTTTCCCGACATCAAGCCTGCTAAGGCATGTTTGACAACAAGTCACAAGCACTTGTGTAGCTCAGTGGTAGAATACTGGCCTGGCACCCAGCAGACCCGGGTTTCTAGCCCCACTGTGTCTTGAGTGTTATGTTTTATTTTCTTTTTAAAGTTTCGCGTGATGTGGTTACGGACACCGGCGGCTGTGGCGACGGCGGACAACTGCGCGTAACCCGAGTTATGATCTCATAACAGCTTTCGTTGTAAAGTGCACGGGGATTTGGAGAGTATCCTTTTACCAGATCGTCATTGTGAAAAAAAAAAGCTTTAGGATAGCGTGTGCAACGCTCTGCGCGCGCTTTTCGTAGTGGTCCTTGCCATTGCGCATGCGTCGTAACGCTAACCGCCGTTAGCGTTTGCGGTCAGCCCCCTTGGAAATCCAAAACAGGGTGCTGCCCGCAAAGTCACTTTGCGGCAACTCGAACGTGCGTCAGCGTTTGCGGGGGACAAACGCTATATATGTTTCCTTGCGCAGTGGTCATGACCACGTGCAATGGGAAATGACTGTAGCCTACCATTCGCACTTTTTTTCTTGACTCAGTGAAATAACCCAACCTTCCCAGATTTGTAAGTTTGACTAAAAGGTTTGGTCCCCAACACGAACAGCACTTGCTTTACTCATTGGGGCCATGAGATATTCGCAGTTCGGGAGACGAGATTAGACACTGTGCAGAATATCCCTGTGCTTCTACACCTGCTGAGATCGAAGAGTCCAGTAATGGCAGTAACGTTTCCATTGGATTTCTCGGCAATGTGTCGGTTAAATGTATGCTTCAAATCTCTGAGGGGGACCTGATATGAGGCCCACGGGCCGGCTTTATGATACTCCCATAGTTGAGTACCAAGTACACTGAATCGTCAACCACTTTTTATAAACACATCCGTTATCGTTGTTACAGAGTTGATCCGGCTGGGGATGTCTTTCCGGCCTCCCATAGCGGAGTACCTGGTACTCTAACTCGTCACACGTTTTCTATATACATAGTTCCTGTGATTCGGTTTGGCTTGCTTAGACAGGCTCCGTATCGGCAGAACATTCTAAGTGCGAAAAACAAGTAAATCCAGTTCCACAGTGAAGAGCTCTTGCGATGGCTTCTGCTCGTGACTATACTCGGGGACAACTTTCCGTGGCAAGAAACGGAAAGCTACGAGGGCGGAGCTATACTGCTACGTGAACTACGTGCACTACTACGTGCACTACTACATGCACTCCTCCGCGAAGTAGTCCGGCCAGACTGGCTTTTCAAGTTGCGGAGGAGTTCGAATTAAACCATTGCATAGAACGTGCTACGTCTGCTTACACAGCTATTTGTGAGAGAGATTCGACGCAAGCTCCTTCGGCGAGTCGTCCGAATAGCTAGATGGCGACGCGCGTTCACTTAAAGGCAGAGACACCATTTTGACTACAAAGGACACCTAAAACGTGCGGTGTTTTCAGACGTGTAAAACGCGAAATTACGCTTCATAAAACAAAACAAACATTGTTACCTTTTTGGTTCGTTCAGCGTCTTCTTATAAACAGCATCCTGTAGAAAATGAAGCGATGTTGTTTTTTATGATTTTCGCGCGGGGGGGGGGGGGGAGGAGGCACCTCTGATATTTTCATTTTTCGCTCTGTATGCCATGGTGAAATAAAATTGCGGGGGGGGGGGGTGGTGGCACTTAGGTCACTGACGTAGAGTTCCACATGATTAACACAGGGATGAAAACATTTGTTAATTGAGAGGTCTTAAGCCCAAAAGCCAGTCGGGTCCTGTGGCGGGGACGCCATTGGCCAAAGACACCAACCATCCGCTCTCTCGCGATCGGTAATCGTGGTTGCTCGAAGTTTGAACCAAACATGGCCGCCTCCCAGCCATTCCTCAGTGGCTCTTCTATGTTGTATTGTTCTTCCTGGAGCGCTAGCACCAAATGTGACTCTTGTTTTCTTTCCAAACATGTCCGGTGCATTGCTTACCTCTGGTTTGGAAAAAATCATAGGGAGTCCTCTAAAATAGCTTGCCCGGCCTCTGTTCTCACGGGCCGAAAAGTCAGTCCTGTGTTTCGCCCCCACTGACAGAACATTTTTCTTTGCATTGGGAACATGAGCATTTTTTGACGTCCTTTTGGTGACGGAAACACGTCACTGAAGGCTTGGTGGACCACGGCATAAAACACTTTCGTGTTAATATATACGTTGACGGTTCTGGTTCAGTTCAAGTTATATTGTATTTGTATGATTGACGAACAGATGGATATTTTGGTATGTCCGGTTAACTGACCGGATATTTAGTCAAAAAGTCTTGAGTCCGTTGACAAATTCTCAGGTTGCATGAATGGAAGCTTTGAGCGTCCCCTTCCTAACGGTGATGTGGCCTCTGCGCCACCAGTATACGCTTTCGTCATGTCGGCCCGTCGAAATTGATCTTCCTATACAAAAAAAAAGGAAATAATTGTTGCGCTGCATTTCAGAGAAACTCTCAGCCTCGTGCATCTTTCTGTGTGGCGGCCTCTGAGGTGCTTTTCTGTGGTAGCCCGACGCGCAAGGATGAAGGAATTAGGTTCATTTTACGCCAGCTGTCTCAGCCTTGGCGATCGACCATCTGCGATTTGCTTGAAAAAAAAATTCAGGACTATTTGCCTGAAGCGATAAGTCTTCGTCCAAAATAGTTTTAGCCAGAAAAAATTGTTTAGCAGTGCAAACATCATGTAAATTTTTAGGGAAAGCTCGAAACCGTGTCTCGTAAAACATATTCTCGATAAATCAGTCGTATCTAAACTGGGTCAAGTCAAATTTTTGCCTTTAGGGCAATGGCATAGCTGTTTACTTCGAAATAGGTTTTACGAAAGTTTACGCTTTCGTGGTTTTTTTATGCGGTCTCGAATAACGGGAGATTGCGTTCTATATTGGGGACTTTTTCACAAAAAAGCAACATTCAGCGAAATGTGACAATTGACATTGGCACATTGCCGAAATGTTCTACTCTAGACTAAAGATAACTTCACGCGTAAATAATGCGCGTTGAAGTGTACAGGTGGCGACATAGTTGCGGAAATGTTGTTTTTTGCACGTATTTGGTCGTAAATTTAACACTGACATGGTCGTACTAAAATAATGCTCAATCGCATATTTACTATACTTGCATTCTTTGCATATACTCGCTCAAGAAGATCTATGAAATTACTTTTTTTTGTTTTGAGGGAGAAAAATGTTTTAGAATTTGTGTGTTACCGCCCTCTGTGTTTGCACGTGTTTATATATGTCTTAATGATGCGTCCTGGCTGTAAATACTGTAGATGCGCGCGCGTGGGGATAATATAGACGACATAATCAACTTTGTCGGTGCTTATTTGATTTATTTAGTAGCAGTACTCTGAGCCAACGAGAAACGCATGACCTCCTATGCTTTCAAAAAGGTGTTTGCTTACGCAACTTCGGGAAGTGGTATACCGACGTGCGCAACACACCCTTGTTGAGACATGTTGATTCTCTGCGCATGCGCGTGGAATGCATGCGCGCGCAACAAACCGCCGCCCTAATACCACGAACCACTGTGGCGCTCACCTACACTGTATACTGTTTGCCACATGTGTTGCGTGTTTGCGACTTCATATTTCGCAGATCGAAAAACTCAAGTATAAATGCCACAGAGCGTTTTCGCGTTAGCACTCGGTTATTAGGCACTTTGAGCGGTAAGCTTACACTAAAAAAGTGGCAGCATATCCACGGAGTGAATGATGGAGAGTGGGGCGAAGCATCCGTCCGCTTATTCGTTCTTGCTTCCGTCCATCCATGCGTCCGTCTGTGTGACCGTTCGTGCCTCCATTCGCCCGTCCGTGTGTGCGTCTGTTCGTGCGTCCGCACGTCCATCTGTGCGTCCGTCCTTGCGTTCGTTCATGCATCCGGCCCTGCGTCCGTCCATGCGTCCATTCGTCGATGCAGCCATCCGTGAGTCCGTCTATGCATCTGTCTGTGTGTCCGTTCGTCCATCTATTCAACCCCGCCAAGTGCCACCATCTCGCATCTTTTCATCACATATTTCCCATATAGAAGCACCGCCATCCAGCGGACATTCCAAAGACTAAACGAGAGGTGGCACACGCACACTTTCTTACGGCTTGCGCTTCGGGTCTACTTCCCACCTTTAACCACCTCGACTTCATGGTATATACTAGTTCACTGTATTCATGGCACTGTGGCTCAACGCTCGCTAAACCTTTCTAAAACCAAGCAGGTTACGCCCAGCGAGTATAGCGTAGCAACCCTGTCTTCTTTTATTGAAATAGAAAATAAACGAAAGAGTTTTTGTCACCATTACTTGGCGACGGCTACCCCTTTTGACCTAATTGGTACAAATAAAATTATGAAAAAAAAAACAATAACATATATACATATATACAGTCCTACATGGGTGAGAGCAAAAGTTCTCGTATATGGGCAGAACAAACACGTAGACGACACGCTCACTTTTAACTTTCGTTCGCTCAGTATTCGTCACAAATCTTCGTTTCTTCGAAGGACTGTTGCAGCACCTCCATTGCTTTGCCGTTTATTTAGGATGGCCATGGACCTAGTATTTTATTCAACCCGAATGGTCGCTCAGGATCTAACCTATGCAGTTCTTGTTCTAGTCGCCTTCGGTGTATGTCGTGTTTCGGACAGTCGAGCAAGAGGAGACAGATATCCTCATCGTCGTGGCCGCATGAACATGCGGACGATGTTGCACGATGAATACGAAGTAGGAAGTGCTTTGTGTAAGCAGTTCCGAGTCGTAGGCTATGAATGAGTGTGTCGATACGTCTTGGGAGGTCACGGTCTAATTGGTATTCAAAATTAGGATCAACAGAATATAGGATCGATTCCTTTGTTTTGTCTGTGAACCAGGTAGAGAGGCATAATTCACGTTTTGTTGTTCTTAAAATTCTATTTGCATCATACTGAGATACCGGAATGAGGCACGTTTGCGTAGAATTATGAGTGGTTTTCGCCAACTCATCCGCCATTTCATTTCCCTTAATTCCGCAGTGACCGGGGGTCCACTGAAATGCCACTCGATGATTCAACTTCGTAGCTTCTGAGAGCTCTTTTAGTATAGCGTATACTATGCGCACATTAATGTGTCTTAAAGTGAAACTTTCCACATATGCCCGTGCTGCCAGAGAGTCTGTAATTACCGCCCATTTTCTTCGTGTCGTTGACAGTTTAATAAAGCTTATGGCTAGCAAAATCGCTACGAGCTCCGACGTTGTTGAAGAAGAGAGGTGGCCCGACCGACATGCATATTGTTCGCGCAATTCCGGAATTATGAATGCTGATGTCGCTGTCTCTTTGGTGACGGAGCCGTCAGTGTACACGTGAGTGTATCCTTGGTACCTGTCAAACAGAAGATGTGATGCCAACAGCTGAGCGGCAACGGTTGGCACTTCATGTTTGCTGCAAAGTCTTTCTATTGACGTTTCAATAGTTGGTAGCTCAAGCAGCCATGAAGGGTAGTTTTGGTCCAGTGGCCAATGTGTCGACACGGGAAGCCGGGAAATGTACTGTTGGTACACATGGTGTATTTGCGCTCCAGCACGGTTCACGATGTTGGATATGAGCGGATGGTAAGGGTGTTGCGTGACTAGACGAAAGAGGTGCCGACATGTCTCCACATTTCTAATTACTATAAAGTTGGGTTCTCTTGCCTCTGCCAGTGTCAAAGAACTTGATGTTGCCTGTGGAACCCCCAGACATATGCGTAAGCTTCGTGCTTGTAACAGCTGAAGTCGGTGTAGCGACGTCTGAGAGATGTTGTGGAGAACTGGCGCAGAGTAGGCAATTATCTGTCGGATTAGTGCACAACGGACTTGGAGGAGAGACGCTGATGTACCGCCCCGTTTTGTTCCCGCGATGCGACGTATAAAATTTATGGTGCTGTTCACTTGATTTTCTAGATCAGTAATATGCTGACTCCATCTGAGTAGGCTATCTAAGGTAACGCCAAGGAAGCAATGCTTTCGTGCGATTTCGATTCTCTGGCCATCCACAAAAAATTGCCCGCAGCTTCCCTCGGGGGAACACTGAGGAGGATGCGGAGCATATAATTGGTTAACGGGGTGTTAAAGTGCGACTTACTTGGGTCGATGGCTAAATTGGTTAGCGTGGTTGTGAAATGGGGTGTTAAATTGCGACTTACTTGGGTCGATGGCTAAATTGGTTAACGTGGTTGTAGGAGGGGGTGTTAAATGAGTGAACACGTACACACGTATGCGAAAGGGCGGCGCTGGTCGAAGGGACGTCGATCATTGTGTTTGTGGATTCGTTGGAATTCATTTCACCGCGACCTTGGACGTCGACGCGCCGTACAAACCAACCGACGAGCGGCAACTGAGCGAGCGAGTGCCGACCTTGAGTATATATACAGCGCGACGGCGCATGCACTGTCAGCTGTCGAATGTTCGAGAAGGGGGAGAAGCGCAACGGCGCATGCGCGCGCGTCAGCTGCCGATGTTCTCGAAGCGCGACGGCGCATGCGCGCGCGTCAGCTGCCGATGTTCTCGAAGCGTGACGGCGCATGCGCGCTACATTATACAGCTAGCGAATGTTCGTGAAGAGGAGAAGCGCACGCGGTGTGTAGAGGAGGAAGGGTGCACAGATGGTGGAGGAGTGAAGCGCGCGCGGTGTGTAGAGGAGGAAGGGATGCACAGATGGTGGAAGAAGGAGGAGGAAGCTTGCGGACGGCGCCGCACTACAAGCCTCGAGTATTAGATGCGGAGCATCTAAAAGCTTCAAGTTTTTCACTGTTTTTCTCGTGAATGGCAGAACTACAGATTTGGCGTGAAAAATCTGCATGGCTCGCTCTTTGAGGTAATCACTTATTGCGTCTAGTCCTTGTTGAAGCCGACGTTCGATCACTTCCAGTGATTTGTAAGACGTCCATATGCATATGTCATCTGCACACATGAATATGTTCAAGGTATCGGGCAGTACTTCTGGAAGACCTGTCATTGCAGCATTGAAAAGAAGCGGACTTAGAACGCTTTTTTGGGGTACACCTTTGCTCATGTTGAAGCGATCGCTGTCTTCGTGATTTGTTGAAATGGATATTTGTCTGTTACATAGGAAATTGGCGATCCATTGAAGGATACGACCGTAAACCCCTAGTGAGGTAAGCCCGTGCAGCACAGAAAGGTGGCTCCAGAGTCGAACGCCTTCCTAATATCTATGAACGCCGCAACAGCCATGTTTCCACAGCTCATCTCATGTTCTAACAATGTAACGAGGTCGAGAACGCAGTCAATGGTGCATCGCCGTCGTCTGAAGCCAGCCATCTGTTCTGGAAGTGAGTTGTTAGCTTAAATCCACCACTGTAATCTTCTGTCAACCATTTCTTCCATTACTTTAGATACACAGCTAGTGAGGCTGACTGGTCGGAATGAGTCAAGCGAAAGCGGTGATTTACCGGGCTTCAGTAGTGGGACGATTCTCGCGACCTTCCAACACATTGGAACGCACGCCTTCGTCCACATGTCGTTATATATCCGTAGAATAACTGGCATGCCGTTGGGTCCTAGATTTTTCAGAACACTCTACGATACGTTGTCGGGACCAGTTGCCGTTCTTACGTGGGTTCGTGATAGAGCAGTACGCAACTCTAGTAGAGAATACGTCTTATCCAGTTGAGCATGTGATAAAGTGTATGCATCTCGGATTTGCTGCTCTACAGAACTAGGCAGTGCAGTAGTGTTGTGAACCAATTGCCCAGTTCCAGTCAGCATTGTGCAAAACTTATTAAAAACATCACGTTGGATAATCCAAGAGATATGGCCAATGCTCTGAAGGGGTTTCGCTGGGATACTGGATGACTTAGAGCAGTGATTGTTTGCCAGATTTTCGGAAGTGGAGTAAATGGGGTCAATGAGTTGCAGAAATCATGCCATTTTTTCCGACCTAACTTTTGCATGTGCCGGTTAGATTGGATGTGTGTGGCCTGAATCTTCTTATAATCTTCAAGCCTCCCAGTGCGGCGATAGCGACGTTCTGCTCGCCTTCTAATAGCTCGTAGGCGCTCATAGTCTGCATCTACACTGGAGTGGCCTGCTGGGCAGCTGTAAACCTTGTCGCACTGGAGTAACTGCTTTTAATGCAGGATATAAATGTATGTCTCGCCAGATAGTGCTCAATGTACATGCGAATGGCTGCTAATGGGGAATGAGAGACAGGAGAATTCGGCTTTTAGTTAACGCGCACGCTACGAATTTTTTATCGTTCAACAACGCACAGGAGAAACCTCCCACCGGCACCACCTTGCAGGTCAAAACGTAATACTGGTTACACACTCTACGACTACGACTACGAGGGACGAACGGGTGCCGCTATAAGGAAATTCGCCCCTAAAAAAGCGGGTGCCATAGGAAATGTTTGTTCGTTCTTTTAAACCAAAGGCCATGGCATGTGGAGCGCCACCAACAGGTACCCGAGTGAAATATTGAGGTTAGCTGCTAGAGTTTATGCTAGTTTGGACCCAGTGAGTTTTGAAAGTTCTTCTTTTGCGCTATTGCCCAATGCGATTTTCTCTGATTTATCTAGCCCTTTGACGGTTTGTCTAGACCTTTAACGGAGGAAGGGGTGACAGCTTCAGCACCCCGAAGGTTTTCTGCACGTAACTTCTTTTAAAGCGACGGTGTTAAAAGAGCTCGTTTCGCAGAAACTCCGGCGTCGGCATCGGTGGTTGTGAGTTAAAAATTGAGCATCTTTGCGTGACCGAAAAATTGAACATCTTTGCTCTTGCGTGACTGAAAAATCGAGCATCTTTGTGTGACCGATAAAAATCGAGCATCTTTGCGTGACCGAAAAATCGAGCATCTTCGCAAGGTAAATAAAAACGCGCGTCGCATAGGCCTTCCCTAAAACACCTCCCTGAAGGGAACCCTGATGAGATGCAAAAAATGGGTGGCATCACGGGTGGCGTCACGGGTTGAACGGCACCAACGCGGGTGCTGCGGTGAGCGCTAGAAGATTCGTTTGAAGCGGTGGCTGACGTAGGTCTTGTAGGTTACACGTACAGACATGTGTCAACGCGTAAGTTAGGTGCGCGTCAGGCTTATTGCGCGTGAACCGACGAGTCGGCGGTGTAGCGAGTGGAGGTCACTGCAGGACGAGGAAGCAGCTGCGGGCGCCGTAGCGAGAGCGTGAAGGCGAGGGAGAGTGTGACGTCAGCTCGCACTGCAAGGGAAGCGTGACGTCAACGCACAGCAGCGGTGTGACCTACTTGGCACCGCGCCAACAACCGTGGCGCGTGGCGCATTGTACGGAAGGACGGCGTTTCGCAGGCCACAGTTCAACAGCATTTTTTAGCCTGTCTGGTAACGTAGTGCCGAATTACATGCACTGCCGCTGCAGCATGGTCAAGTGGCGCCAGCTATGCATGAAAAGTGACAACGCACAACACAAAATATAGGTCCTCCGAGATTTTGAGAGAGCGCCCCTCTAAGCCTACGGCATTGAATACTTCAGTATTGTTTCGGGACGTTAAACCCCACTTATCAATCAATATAGTGCCAAATCCATGCAAATATTTTCTGTCGAAGCTTAAGGACATGAACCTAAAGCAAATAAAAAAGCACCAGTTCGCTGCTAACGCGCTACAGAGCGCATGGCGGTCACTTGATAGATTCCAGGTGGACGGCGACCGCCTTCGGTGGTGTGGCCTGTTCACCAGCTTCTCCGCAGTGCATGGTTGCTAGTGGCGCTGGAAAACAGATGCGCCACTCTGCTACCCAAACGTAGCGTATACAGTCGCTCCAACGGCACGTTTGCAGAATGCCATTCACCGATTTTCTCGCGCAGAACATCCAATGAAAGCTTTATGCAGACGGATTGGATTGGATTGGATAAACTTTTATTTGGTCCTCCAAAACACAGATCACTGTGCTGCGGGCAGCTCCCACGTGGGGACTGAGATGCCAAGCTCCTCAGCCGCCTCGCGGGCTTGGTGGACAGCCCAGAGCTGATCTGCCAAGGATGAGCTGCGGATTGCCGCCTCCCATCTGGCAGAGGTGATGTGCGATATATGAGCGAATTTGGTGCACTGCCAGAGCATGTATTCTTATGAAGCTATTTCCCCACAATGTGGACAAAGATTACTTGGGTATAGGTCAGGGTACATGAGTGTAACATTTTCAAAGTAGGGTACATCCGCGTTTGCAAAAGCCTTAATGTAAGTGCTTGGGGCCGGGTTAGATTTTTGTGAGGTGGAGGGAAAATCCTTCTAGACAGGTAGAAATGTTTAGTGAGCTCGTTATATGTTGTAAGAATTTCCCGGTTATCCCTTTCACCGGTAGAACGCATGCCCGGGGAGGCGCGGTTGGAGAGTTCTCGCGCCGCCTCGTGTGCTGCTTCATTGAGATTGGGAGGGGAATCGTTGATTTGCCCAAGGTGAGCTGGGAACCAACTCAGAAGATGATGCGTTATGCTCTTGCCTTGCAGTATTCTCAGCGTTTGTTCAGAGACCGTCCCCTTGGCGAACGCTCGTAGTGCTGCCATGGAATCACTGTAGACGACTTCAATGTTATCCATCTTGAGTGCTAAGGCGATGGCCACCTGTTCCGCAATGATTGGGTCTTTTGTCTTGACCGTCGCTGAGTTGACGACATGGCCAGCCCCATCGACCACCACTGCCACAAACGCTTTCCCATTGGCGTAGGAAGCCACGTCAACAAATACGACCCCTCGTTCCTCGTTTGAGACTTGACGAAGTATAGTCCTGGCCCTCGCTACTCTTCTTCCGACGTTGTGTTCTGGATGCATGTTTCTTGGTATAGGAGACACCGTGATATTCTCCCTGGTGTTGTCAGGGATATCATTGTAATTGTGCCTGATTGCCATTGGGTGTTGTCCCAGCTCCTGCAGGATCATTCTCCCCGACCTTGTTGTAGATAACCTTGCAAACTGTGCTCTCTCCTGGGCTTCTGCTATTTCTTCGAGCGTGTTGTGAATGCCAAGTTCAAGCAGACTCTCGGTGCTGGTATGTATGGGTAGGCCCAGGACCTTCTTGATAAATTTCCTGAGGAGCACATTCAGTGTCTCGGACTCTGCTCTTGACTAGTTGTGCATTGCTGCCTCGTACGTGAAGGGGCTTAGAACAAACGCATGCATCAACCTGATGAGGTTGTCTTCCTTGATCTCATTTCTTTTGTTGGCCACTCTGCGTATGAGGTGCACCGCACTGTCTGTTTTCCAAGTTAACTTGGCTATAGATTTGCTGTTGGTGCCGGTAGACTCTATCAGCATGCCCAGGACTTTGATGGAGTCGACCCTCTGGATGGAATCCCCTTGATTTGTACGGAGGTGGATGTCTATCTGGTTTTACGGTTTCCATCCCCTGGGTTTCGGTCCCCGGCGTGCAGTCCTATACAGTAAAAGTTCTGACTTACTCGAGGAGCACTTGAGCCCAGAAGGACGAAGGTACTCTTCTACGGTGTCAATCGCCTCTTGCAGGGCGCTCTCAATCTGCCCCTCGCTTCCACCTGTGCACCAGATGGTAATGTCATCTGCGTAGATGCTGTGCTTCAATCATTCAATGCTCGATAATTTCTTTGACAGTCCAATCATGGCAATGTTGAACAGCATTGGTGAAATCACTGCCCCTTGCGGCGTGCCCCTTGCTTCTAGTTCGATTGCTGCGGTCTCGATATCTGCAATCGTCATCACGGCTTTCCGATCTGTAAGAAAGGACCATACGTAGTCATAGAAGGCTTTCCCCAGACCAAGCTTGGAAATTGCTTCGAGTATGAATGAGTGGTGGATGTTGTCAAACGCTTTTTCTAGATCTAGGCACAGAATGGCTCTCACAGACGGAAGACTACCTTCTTTCGATGACGCTTGCAGTGAAACATGCAGATACCGCGTTAGTATAACAGTAGAAAACATCATTTACAAAAGAGCGACCCACCTCCACTTAGCCTCTGTAAGAGAGCCGGCTACGATGCTGATGTCCGATTGAAACTGGCTTGATCTTGCCTGATTGATCTGGTCTAAGCTAAGATTACCTGACTAGAAATTAAAAGTTCCTCGTTTCTGTCTCAAACATGCTGATTGGCTACAAGCTGGTTGCGAACTTGTCCAATAAAAATTGTGTGGACATTCGGGTTTCCAATCTAGAGCAAGGGACGAAAAAGTGGGTCTGTGCGGTAATACTAGCTCGTTTGCAGGCTAACTTCGCGTGCGCTTTATAAACGTATCTTGAAATTGATTGTGGTGTTGCGCTGTTCTAGGAATGCATGGCCCTCTGATGTCCTATTGTAGAGTACAAAGTACTCGAAATGGCACCGTCGTGGTGGTTTAGTCACTAAGGTACTCGGATGCTGACCCGTGGGATCGAATCCCGGCTGCGGCGGCTGCATTTCCGATAGAGGCGAAAGTTCTGTAAGACCCGTGTGGTCAGATTTTGGGTGCACGCTAAAGAACCCCAGGTGGTCTAAATTTCCGGAGCCTTCCATCACGTCGTCTCTCATATGGAGGTTTTGGGACGTTAAACCCTACATGTCAGTCATCAAAGTACTCGAAATCGTTCAATGCATTTTCTAAACTCAGTATGAACGTACAGTACCCTGAGCCGTCAACCGTTTATTTATTTATTTATTTATTTATTTATTTATTTATTTATATATTTATTTATTTATATACCTTAAAGGCCTCTAGGGCATTACATAAGGGGGTTTCATACAGTAATCAGTGACAACAGCAATTTTTTAACAAGAAGACAATGTTTAGACATGTGTTCTAAACACGTGTTAGTTGAATCGTATCTTTCTCTCCTGACGAGTTAGCACAACGGGAAGAAGTTAAAAGTGATCTTATTTTAGGGAAGGCTCCCTTCTCGCCCGTAGTATACATGTATCGTTCTCAACCGTCAACTATTTTATGGGCGAAGCACATTAGGAGAACGGCTTGTCGTCGTCTCCTGTCGTCACGGTGGGTCGTGGTGTCACGGTCTGTCACAAAGTCGAGCACGCCCCACAATGAATTTGGGAATCCCGCTACTCGGCAACGATCAACTAAAGAGAGAGAGAGAGAAAGATAAATAGAGAGGAAAGGCAGGGAGGTTAACCAAGCTTGGCTGGGTTGGCTACCCTACACTTGGGGTGGGCGAAAGGGGGAATAATAAAAATGAAAGAGATAGAAAAGAAGAGGAGTAAGAAAGAGAACGATGAATAGTCAGCTCCACGATCAACTAAAATTATAGATGGTCTCAGGGTCACAAGCGTTGTACCCCGAAAAACTTCTGGTCGTCTCATTTACCGGCTCCTAACGTTGAAACTGAAAGCACGTTTTCAAGTTATTTTCATGGGTTAGGAAAGTCGCTTTTCCGTTTTTCACATAAAAGGAACGCGCGTGAAGTACAAGGAAATGTTTTGTAATTTTTATGTGGCTCGAAAGAACATTTATTTGAATTTATTTTGCCTAATGATGGGAATGAACTGTAGAAAATCGGGGGGGCTTTTTTTTTCTAAAGCTCAAAAGCAAATGTCGTCAAGGGGGTGTTTGTAAACTGCAGTGAACACTTCCTTAACTGCCGACAAAGGTCTTGGATTCAGGGACGGCACACAGCTCTCCCATAGTAGAGCACCTAGTGCTCTAAATCGTTACCTATTTTTTCTAAACACTTGTTCAGATAACTTAACAAATGCTGTGTGTGGTTATAGCGGGACGGCTCAGTGCTCTCCCATAGTTGAGTACGAAGTACTCAAAATCGTTAAAAATTTTCTCTAAACACTACCAAACTTGTTTATATTAGCTGTGTGAGGGAGAGCCAATGTAACAGTTTACAATCTTGCTTTTCCATCGTAGAGTACCTCGTACTCTAAATCGTTAAAACATTTTCTAAACACACTGCCAAACTGTGTTTTTGGTGTTTTGAAGCGGTATTTAACGCTCACATTGCACTATTAGTGCTTCCTCGGCAACAGGACGGCTTTTTGCTTTCCCATAGTAGAGTGCCAAGTACTCTAAACCGTAAACCACTTTTTCTAAACACACTACCTTGTTGCCCGGGACTGCTTTGGGCTCTCCCACAGTATAGTACCAACTACTCTAAATTGTTCAACACTTTAAAATGCCAAGCATTTCTTAGCGAACTTCGGCGACTTTGAGCGTATCTATCTAGCCGCCTACGACATTTAGCTCTCCTGGCCGTTTCGATTATTGTATCGATACCGAACGTAGTATGGCATAACATGACTGTACGAAGAACATTACTGTACGAAGAACACTAGTCATAACATGAAAATCGAACATGTATGTATTGAAAGTCACGATTTACAATTCATGGTCCTGCAGCTCTTGCGGTGGCTTTGTTGACATGGTATGTTGCAAAACTGGTATGGTATGACATGATTGCATTGCGAACACAAGCGACAGACCTCAACATGAAAATCATGACATGCGTGTCATGTAACAACATGACTACATGCCACGATCACGATGCGCTCGCGGCTGTTTCGCTAGCGTCACGTATACCGAATTCTGTATTACGGTACATGGATGGATGACTAAGATATGTGACTAGTGCAAACATGATAAACATGAGATGCGTGTCATGTATAACATCACCACATGCTACGCTCATGATGCGCTCGTGGCCGTTTCGCTAGTTTCACATGTACTAAACTCGGTCGTACTAAACGCGACGCGAACGGACGACATGAGTAAATGACACATCCAAACTTGATAATCACCACATGCGTGTCATGTAACAACATGACTACATGCCACACTCATGATGCACTCGTGGCCGTTCCGCTAGCGTCAGATATACCGAATTTTGTATTACGGTACGCCAATGGATGACGAAGGTATGTGACGGGTGCAAACATGATAATCATGAGATGCGTGTCATGTAACAACATGACTACATGCCACACTCATGATGCGCTCGTGGCCGTTCCGCTAGCGTCAGATATACCGAATTTTGTATTACGGTACGCCAATGGATGACAAAGGTATGTGACGAGTGCAAACATGATAATCATGAGATGCATGTCAGGTAACAACATGACTTCATGCCACGCTTATGATGCACTGGCGGCCGTTTCGCTAGCTTCACTTATACCAAATTTTGTATTACGGGACGTGAGTGGGTGATGAAGGTATGTACTGGTGCAAATATGATCAACATGGGAGTCGTGTCATGTGAGAACATGACTACATGCCACAGTCAAGGCACCAATACAATTCGACGTTACCGCGTGCGCGTACTCGCCGGCGTTCATTTCGTCGCGTCACGCCGGCTTCGCCGCGCCAGGCGCCGGTCCTGCCATATACTCGCAGGCGCGCGCCGCGCTGCGTTGCTTTGACGCATGCGCGTTTCAGCGCGTCCAGCGTCACTCCATCATGAAAAGAGGGAGATGAAGTTCTGTTCTGTTCTGTTCTGTTCTGTTTTAACTGTTTTGCTGTGGAGAGGTTGAGGTGCCTATTGCCTCGGCTACTCCATATCACAAAGTTCTGCAGCGAAAAATAAAATAATACAGAACGGTACCCAAAAGTTAACAATACGGGAAAGAAAAAAAATCATAATAGCACACTTAAACCAGTTCAAGTATCATGCCAATACACAGTTTTCTTCGCGCAGTTCACACAGTCGTAAACTACTTACACGCACACCTTGCTAATCTAATGTCAGTATATACATGACCAAATTTTATATAATACCCATCTCTGGCTGTCTGTCGAAGTATTGTCTGGGTAACGCATGGGTGCGAAATGCAGCGTGTCTCATTTCGCGCCGGTTGCCGTCGGACCGCGCCGACGAACGCTGGTCGTGCCTGGCGTCATACTGTAGCGAATCATCGGGGTTGTTTAAGCTAGACACATCTGAAGACCGCCGAGACGAAGATGTGTGGGAGCCATTCCGCTCAGGCAAGCGATCACAAGTCGACACGGTGATTTCGGGGAGCACTCATTGGTGGTTCATTTATCTAATACAACTTAAATTTACACAATGCACTGTCACAAATACAAAACATGAAAAATAATGGCATACTCCTCGGCTCGCATGGATGGTTTCCGGTGAGGAGATGCTCTGTTGACCCCCTAGTCCGCTCACTCCAAAAGGGCCCGAGTCGCTGCCTAACAGGGTTTTCCAGCATCCACGGGTGCTGGAAAACCACTATTTTGTACCAATAGGAAAACAGCTTATACGGACCAATCAGGCAATCCGAGGATAACCAATCCCAACACGAGTTTTCGTGGTTGCGTGAATCTTGCCTCGCAACAAAACTGTAGCAACGTCTTAAAACGGGCATGGGACTCGCTCGCTGGATTCCGTGCCGACCGGTTGTGCCCTAGCGACCTCCGGCGTCAGTGTAACTCTGGCCGACTGGGCTGGCCCTACGCCATCTCCCGACGCCGACCTACGACGACAGCGCAGCTCTGACCTACTGGACTTGCCCTACGCCATCTCCTGACGCCGACAAGAGCTCTCGCAAGTGGTGCCCCGTCATAGGACTCTTGTGACCGCGTTTCCATCTTTTCTATATCTCCTATCCCCTCGATATGTCCTCGCTCGCTATCCCAGCGCATCTCTCTTTCTCTACACCTTTATTCCTATCATTTATTTCCTCCTCACCCCCATCCCTTGTGAGCTACTGTTGAGGTGTCGCACCGTGATGCAGACAGTTATGGGGCTCACTTTTTTCTTCCTTTCCTTCTCTTAGAATCACTTAGACAGAAACGGGCACATTCTATACAACAGCCTTGGCGCGCAAACAAGTGCTCGAATTTCGGTCTTCGACTGCTCCGGAGAAACCAAGCGGCGTATTGCTCGTTTGGGGTGGTGGTGGTAGTGGTGAGAAGAAGAGAAAGGCACCTAATTTCTGCAGGCCCGTCGGGAACATGGCTCAGTGCCTGGTTAGGCGCGCGGGGTGCACAGTGACCGACCGGACGGAGCTTTTTCTCCCCAGACTCTCGTTCTTCCTCGAGGCTCCCTCCTCGAGAAAAGTCGTTAAATAGCGCGTCTAACAAGAGCCTCTGACAAACAACTCCAGCTGTAGCTGAAAAAAAAAGCTTCCTGCGAGACATTGCCTTCGCGACAATACTACAGAGGTCTTGCGTTTTGCTAACGTAGAGTCGCTGTGCCCAGCGTTCGCGCGCGTCAACGCTATATACATTGGAGTATATTGGGCCCTTCATGGTGCGCTCGTGGCCGTTTTCCTAGTTCCACATATACCGAATTTGGTGTTACGTGACTTCAATGGCTGACCAAATATGACTGGTGCAAACATAATAATCCTGACAGGCGTGTCTTGTAAGAACATGACAGCATACCATGCACATAGCGTGCTCGTGGTCATTTTGGTCAGCCATTGTGGCTGACCTCCACTATGTGGAGGTCAGCCTCCACATAGTCTATGCTATCACGTGACGTGAATAGATGGCGAAGATAAACGACACATCCAAACGTGATAATCATGACACGGAAGTCATATACGACATCACATACCTCCACGTCGTAATGTCTTGCAGATTTCAAAGTGACAAATCAACATATCTGATTCGTGCTTCGCATATCATCGATTCCCACTGTACGTGGGATCCGCCAATTTTTTTCTTACATGTTAGCGGAGCTGGAATAGCCTTCCCTTCAAGCAGCAGAAATCTAAAACCAGGCATGTAGGAAAGAAAAAAAAAGGCTGCATTCTTCACCTCCATCCACAGGTTTCACGCCAGTGGGGCTAAAGAACCCGTTCCTTCATTCCGTGCTTTTTTTTTGCATTTTTTAAATGCGAAACATTTCGTAGCGAACTTCGGCGACTTTGAGCGTATCTATCTATCTATCTATCTATCTATCTATCTATCTATCTATCTATCTATCTATCTATCTATCTATCTATCTATCTATCTATCTATATCTATATCTATATCTATATCTATATCTATATCTATATCTATATCTATATCTATCTATATCTATCTATATCTATATCTATCTATCTATATCTATCTGTCCGCCTACGACTTTTAGCTCTTGGCCGTTTTGATAATGGTATCGATACCAAACTTGATATGACATAACATGACTGTATGACGAGCGTATTTGACTAGTCATAACATGAAATGCGTGATATATATGTCGAGAATGCCATGATTTACATTTCATGGCCTCGTCGCCCTTGCGGTGGTTTAGTTCACATGACATGTTGCAAAACTGGCATGGTATAACTTGATTTCATGGCGAACACAAGCGACAGATCCTAAAATGCAAATTATGACATGCGTGTCACGTAACATAACATGACACGCTCATGAGGCGCTATCGGCCATTTCGCTTGTGTCACATATCTCAAATTTGGTATTACGGTACGAGAATGGAAGACGAAGGTATTTAATCAGTGCAAACATGATAATCTAGAGACGCGTGTCTTGAAACATGACGACATGCCACGCTCATGATGCGCTTGCGGTGGTTTCGCTAGCTTCACTTATACCAAATTCGGTATTGCTTGACGCGAATGGATGACATAGGTACATGATGCATCGAAACATGATAATCACGACATGCGTGTCATGTAACAACATGGCGACGCGACACACTCATGATGCGCTGGCGGCCGTTTTGCTAGCTTCACATATGCCAAATTTAGTCTTACGTACGTGACGTCAATGGATGACGAAGTTATGTGACTGTGCAAACATGACAATCTTGAGCTGCGTGTCACGTGAGAACATGACTAGATGTCACAGTCAAGACACCAATAAACTTCGACGTGACCTGGCACGCGCGTCATGCCGGCGTGTCAACGCCAGGCGCCGGACCTTTCATGTACTCGCAGGCGCGCGCTGCGCTGCGTGGCTTTGACGCATGCGCGTTTCAGCGCGTCCCTCCGTCTCGAAAATATGCAGACGCAGTGCTGTCGGGTTAAAGAATGGGCGCCAAATGCAGCATGTCGCATTTCGCGCTGGTTGTCGGCGGACCACGTCGACGGACGTTGGTCGCACCGGTCGCGCTTGGCGTCACACTGTAGCGTAGAGAAACATACATAAAGAGTGGACACTCTCGTATACGCCCCTGAGGCCCAGCAACTACGGTGCTTTCAGTACCACGAGTGGTTGGTCAGACCCGATAATTTATTCTGCGTAAATAAAATAGCAAAATTGTTTTCTATCTGACGCTGGGATTTGAACTCGTACCCCCGTGCTCCGAAAGGGAGTGTCTTTACCACTAGGCTACACACCCATGCTTGCACAAAAGGAATACATGTACAGCACATCTAAACCACATGAATGTGCTTCTTTGTGCAAAAACAATGCAGGAAGACAACACTTTCTAGTCGTACTTTACTGTTTTCTGTTACAAGGCATTGAATATCCTCAGCGGGACATGATGTAGAGTGGATAATGAAAGCTTCACAAATCAATAAAAAAATTTCTTTGCAAAAAATTCATGCCAAACTTGAGTATTCATTGTCCACCTGAGTAGGCTAATAAATGTCTTAAAAGAAAGAGTAAAAGCGAGGATGGGAACGCCATCTAGCGGTCGGTCAGACCCTTTCTTGCTGGGCCGCGAAAAGGCTCCAGTGGCCACTCTTTATAAAGTATATATTCTATGACTATAGAGTGCTCGCTTTCCCCTATTATAGCGTCGTTGTGCCCAGCGTGCGCGCGTCAACGTTACGTTGGAGTTTATAGGACCCTTCATGATGCACTCGAGGCAGTTTCGCTAGCTCCACGTATACGAAATTCCGTCTTACGTGACGTCAAAAAATGACAAAGGTATACGACTGGTGCAAACATGATAATCATGAGACGTGTGTCATGTAAAAACATAACAACTTACCACGCTCATAGCGTGCTCGCGGCCGTTTCGCTAACTCCACATATACTAAATTTGGCATCACGTGACGTGAACAGATGACGAAGGTAACCGACACATCTAAACATGATAATCATGACATGGAAATCGTGTACGGCATAATTTACCTCCGCCTCGTAACGTTGTGGTGATTTAAAATTGACGTATCAACCTTCCTCATTCGTGCTTCGCATATCATCGATTCCCACTGTACGTGGGATCTTCGAATTTCTGTTTCTCTAAACACATAATGGCGGGTTTGAAACGGGTGGGGAAGGCTGACATGCGGTGTTATGCGATGCAGCTGCGCAGCAGAGCGTTGAATGGTCCCTGAAACTGTCTTCTCACACTTCATTTTCGGTTAGATGGAGTAAATCGTTGGCAGCACAATTCAGTCGAAACGCCCCATATTAACGGAGCTACGAGTAATGAATGGGTAATGAATGGGTACGAGTAATGAATTAGTAATGAATGGGCCGTGGGGCCTGCGTCGCAATGTGATGGGAGAGGTCGCTCGCGTGAGCATCAGATCAAGTGGAGAGAGAAAAAGAAAATTTAATTACAGAAAGGCAGAGAGGTCGGCCTGAGCGATTGCTTGCTCTAGCCTTCTACTCTACACTGGGGAGTGCAAAGGGGAGAATAAAGACCAATGGATGACGATCGTGAGATAGAGAGGTATGTAGAATTCTTTCTAGCTGAAAGAAATTTTATAGCCGCGCATATAGTCCAGGTGCTTCTAAAAAGGTTATAACCGCTCTTATTACCCCAGTTGCACTGTTGGTGTCTGGCCAAGGGCAGATCAAGTTGCCAGAGCATGTCGCTCTGCGAGTGGGCGGCTGAAAGCCCTTTTCACCGAGTCGCAGCGATTCGCAGCTTTCAAGCGTAGTAAATTACTGTTTACGCGAAGATACTCAAATTGGTTCATAAATGGTCCTTGCAACTTGGTCTACCGGCCCAATGTGTTTGTACAAAATTGGCAAAACTGTTTCGAGGTCCCTTCAAAGTTGAGGGGCCCCTCGACACCTGCGTTTCTTTTCACGGGGTGGCGACAGCCATCGGTAGACTTTCCTGCAGTGTTTATTAGAGGAGGCGTGGGTGCCGCGAACGTTCAGCCCGCCGTGGTAATGATGGGTTGTATACATGTATATAAAAGGAAAGAGAGAAAGACGGCACACCGTAGCAAGCGAATATACGAAAAAGCAGTGGGTGCAAGGAAGAGAAGAGAAGGTAAGCATAGTTTGCATAATCACCGACATCATCCGCAAACATCACTCTTTTTGTTTGCAACACTGTTTCAGTAAAACAGCAACGGCAGCTCAAGTAACTTAAACTACCGTAAAGCCACTCATTTCTTAAGAAATTCACTTTCGCGCAATGTTCCGTCTTGAAGGTGTTTCTTATGCCGCGATTTCAGCGAGAAAAAGAAATTGCTTCGTTCGCTTTATTCGCTCTGTTCCCTACCGCCGCTAATAATGGTGGTTTTGTTTCACATGGGCTGCGACTGCTCCGCGATTTTCGCCCTGCCCCTGGGGTGGCCAGCCACGTATTCCTTAACCGTTATTTGTAGAAGACCCTACAGAGTTTTGCACGGGGAATGTAGCGATCTGTGCGTTATGATATTAATTTTCTATGAACCGTAGCGAAGAGTTCGCAATTTTTATGAATTAAAAACATTTTCCCATCTAAAAGCGTTCATATAACTCCGGGTCGCTGGGAGATGGTCTAAATCCATTTTAAATGGTGCAACTGCGGCCATCACGACGCAATTTCGACTGCTTTGCTGGCTCGACCCTATTTTCACGGGTATCGATTGCTCAAAAGAAAAAAAAATACCGCTTTTCGTGTCATGTGAAACGGCTTTAAAAAAAAAGCTTGCGAAGACTGACTTCGAGGAGTTCAGGACTTGGCTGTGCACGTTGAGCTGACGGAGTAGTAATTCTGTTTAGAAGAGTTCGCCGCATCGTAGTCATGAGTAGACCTGAATATAGTGAGGACTTTTAGACTTTCGTCGAGGAAATCATTTCGCATTCCATCCCACCTTTGGGCAAGTGCAGAAATACAGATTTTAAATGTTGTGACTGTCCGTGCGCGTGCAGCGAACGCTTGCATGTATGTGCGCGTATCCCTCGTTCTCTTTGCTCCTTGCTTTCTTTATTTCTTTCCTCTCCTTGCTGCAGTGTAGGGTAGAAAACCTGGTTCGACCTAGTTAACCTCCCTGCCTTTCCTTCGCCTTTCTGTCTCGCTCACTAGTTCCGTTTTAATGCTTTCATTAGTACCATAAAGGCGACGAAGATGACGATTGAATAAAAAAGCTCGTTTCGTTCAATCGTCATCTCCGTCGCCTTTATGGTCCCTTCCTCGATGTTAATGATGGCTTGTATCAATATTTCGACTCTGCCTCGTAACCTATAGCCATTACTCCGATATTTCAGAACTTTGTCCGGACTGCCAGAATCGCAGTGATTTTAACCACATGCTCTGGAGGTGCCCCTCTTTACAAAGAAAAAATGAAGAATTTTCTGAGAACTCTTTTCATTTAATGCTCATGAGTCCGGTTCTCATACAACAACTCGCAAGGTGGTCCAGGAGGCCCACGATGCGGCGGTGAGGTTGGGCCTCCCCGTCCCAACGTGGGAGCGGCCCGCGATTCTACCCCTATAAAACGGGGCTGGAATCCTTCAGGACCCCTATAAAAGTTTTTCATCCATCCATCCATCTCAAACAGCGTTACCACGATTTCAGCGTGTTCAAGCTGTTATGCATGGAACTTCTTGAAATTGTCCCAGGTATCTCTCTCTCTCGCTCTCTCTCTCTCTCTAACACACACCTTTTCTGCGTAATTTTGTTTACACCCACCGCCATTGCATCGCCGCAGCGATTTTTTAATCTAGGTCGCATCAGGAGCACATATCTCTAGCCCCTGTCAAAATGCCTAATCGAGTTCACGTCCCCACAACGCCACAAGAAAGAGGTCTCTGCATGCTACGGCAGTGCCAGCCGGAGCCGCGGTTTCGCTCTAAGCCGATTAAGGCAGCTACGTCGGGCGATCGTTATCCGTGGCGAGTCGGCGCCAACTGGGCGCTTCTCGATTTACTCCAAATAGATCCTTAATGAGCGCCCCCGCCTGGCACACGAGGCGTTAATTAGGGCTCCGTGAACCTTGTCCGGGCTGTCTCGAGTAACGTTGTAAGGGTGACTGGGCCACTTTCGGCCGTGAACAGTAATTTAGCCCGAACCGAATGAAGCGGTTTGTTGCGGAGCATTGCTTTATTCGGCACTGCGTTCAATCGCACTTGTGATCAGAATTGTGCGGCTCGTATTTTTGGCGCATTATTATTCATGCGTCGGCAGCTACTTTCTTTTTTCGTGAGACAATCAAGAGACTATAAATTGAAGCTGCATCTAGTGTGTTTCTTTTTTCAGTTCAGCAAGTGGTGACAAGCCTTCTATTGTGCTGTCATCTATGTATCTGTGTGTCTAAATAAATAATGATATATATATATATATATATATATATATATATATATATATATATATATATATATATATATATATATATATATATATATATATATACGCACTAAATCACGTCATAAGCATTTGTTTAAATAAAAAATCGCAGCATATCCACGTAGCGATTGAGGAGTGAGCTGAAGCGTCCGTCCGTCCGTACGTCCGCCAGCTTCGCCCTACTCGTTATCATTCACCTCGTGGATATGCTTCGATTTTTTGCGGTAGCCGCAGAAACCGGCAAAGTCGAAATGTCGCGTTTCGCCCTGTGTCTCGTCTTACCTCACACTACTCACAAACGCATTATAGTTTTTCACGGTGGAAAACTGATTAATTCTTCTTTAATACCTATGCTATTGGTTACTGTAAAGAACTTTCGACTGATTCCTAGACGTGAAGTTTGTTTCACAGATCATCAGCATCATCATCATCAGCCTGACTACGTCCACTGCAGGACAAAGGCCTCTCCCATGTTCCGCCAGTTAACCCGGTCCTGTGCTTGCTGCTGCCAATTTATACCCGCAAGCTTCTTAATCTCGTCTGCCCACCTAACCTTCTGTCTCCCCCTAACCCGCTTGCCTTCTCTGGGAATCCAGTTAGTTACCCTTAATGACCAGTGGTTATCCTGTCTACGCGCTACATGCCCGGCCCATGTCCATTTCCTCTTCTTTATCTCAACTATGATATCCTTAACCCCCGTTTGTCCCCTAATCCACTCTGCTCTCTTCTTGTCTCTTAAGGTTACACCTACCATTTTTCTTTCCATTGCTCGCTGCGTCGTCCTCAATTTAAGCTGAACCCTCTTTGTGAGTCTCCAGGTTTCTGCTCCGTAGCTAAGTACCGGCAAGATACAGCTGTTATATACCTTCCTCTAGAGGGACAGTGGCAATCTACCTGTCATTATTTGAGAGTGCTTGCCGAATGTGCTCCACCCCATTCTTAATCTTCTAGTTACTTCAATCTCGTGGTTAGGCTCTGCGGTTATTACCTGCCCTAAGTAGACATAGTCTTTCACAACTTCAAGTGCACCATTACCTATCTCGAAGCGTTGCTCCTTTCCGAGGTTGTTGTACATTACTTTCGTTTTCTGCATATTAATTTTAAGACCCACCTTTCTGCTCTCTTTGTCTAACTCCGTAATCATGAGTTGCAATTCGTCCCCTGAGTTACTCAGCAATGCAATGTCATCGGCGAAGCGCAAGTTACTAAGGTATTCTCCATTAACTCTTATCCCTAACTGTTCCCATTCTAGACTTCTGAAAACCTCCTGTAAGCACGTGGTAAATAGCATTGGGGATTCACAGATGCATTGCTGTAATTCACGAAAGAGCGTCTATGGGCCTGCTTTCACTGGTCCGTCTTGAAACGTTGCTATTTCTTGTATGCCTCCTCAATATCGATTTTCTTCATGCACACTGTCCATCGTATATATGACTGCGGTATTTCGGAAGTAATTGAATTTGTTCTTTGGCAAGGCGTACATTTTCTCGCCGCGTTCCGAAAGGAGCAAGAAATGGAGCAAAAGAAGCGTACAGATATATCGGACTATATAGCATGGCGACAGGAACCACGGCAGAGATATGCAGTCGCGACCCGAACAAATGCGACCCGCGCGTTTTCCTCGCCCTTCGTCTGTCGGAACGCGCTGTCCATGTATTAACTCCATTCTCCCGCAACCGGACGCGCCCGACTCGCAGTCTACGGCTTCTCGGCGCTTTTGTGTAGTCGTGTGGGAGCACGCGCAATCCATCTTTCTAACTTCCTCCTATTAACTTGTTTGCTTGCGGTTGCAGCGTCGGGTATAGCACGCTGGCCACCCTATATTATATTGTAAGGGATGCGCCCAGCTGGAACAGTACACTTTATTGACAGCTCTCCTCGTACAGCCATGTTCCGGGGTTCTGTCGCCACGCCTTTCTCTCCCGCGAGTCCGGCGCGCCGTCCTGTTTTCGTGGTATTTCTCAAACAACGTACAAGACCTAGACCTAATGAGGGAGATCTGAACTCCACCCATGTCTATGGCTGGTCCCTCCCACAGAGAATCGTCAGAAGGGTGTCATCCGATAGGGCTCACTAATCCTCGTTATACGTCAAGAGTTGGCCGATTATTTGCACGATTGTGTCGCTGCTTTTAGGAGTCGGGAACGTCCTTGTTAGGTTCTCCTCGGACTATCGGACATTGGTGCTCATGCAAACGCAGTGCTCAAGGTATAGCAACAACGAGCCTTTACGGCGCCTGGTAGTTACGCTAACCGAGAAAAAGTGCTTGCGGTCCGAGCTGAAGCCGGCCTGCACGGCTATCTTTCTCCGACGGAGAGAGCGGCGCGGTGCGTCGCGTTTCTGTGGGTGGAGTTCGTATACCAAACAGTCGCATATGCGCCGAGGCTAAACCTTCGATTCCTCGCATGTAGTTATAAGCATGCGACAACCCGGACAACCAAACTGGGTAGTCGTATACCGTTCGTATACAAAGTACTATAGTAAGGGTAATTGGGTGGCAATCCCAAAAACTTCCCCACCGTCGCCTCGTGTCCTTGTGTCTGATTCCGCGAGATTGAATTCGCTCCCGCTGCGTCGGACTGGAATATCGAGGTTAGCCCGAAAGAAGCGGGATAGACGGGAATTTTCGTGCCTTCGCGTCGTCCACAATAGCGACCTGATTACTGGTATATTTTTTTTTCTATACACACGCAAAGATGATAAACTATGTAAATTTTCTTCATGACGACATATATGGACTTAATGCATAACACTTTGTGCGCATACGGGTATTGGATTCGTGCCTCAAGACTGAAGTTGTGTCAGTGTTATCACGTTCGTTATCACGTATTCGTGATAACAAACGTTACCACGCATCCGTTATCACGTATTCGTTATCACGTATCCGGCGCTCACAATCGCACCTGTCACTGCAGTGAAGGCCGGCTTGCAGGAGGTGACGGGGTCGTTCCGAATGTAAGACTTGACATGTCCCTGCAAGTTGGTGTATGCATCTGCTGGCATCACTGAAATAAAGCAGTACGGAGACGTATCATCTACTCGTGAATGCGAGCGTTAAGCCATTTGATGGCTTTTCATTAATCGCCCTGACAGTTAATTCGTCTTTTATCTTCAATAAATTGATACGTGTTTGCAACATAATTCTATACTTTGACCGGAAGCATCGACTTTATACCAGGTTTATCTTTCACCGCGCTCTTGGTGAATAGTTCCACGTTGAGATAAGAGCCGTTGTAAAAGGGACACGCCAGCCCGGAGCCTCCTATGCACGGCTTAATCCGCCTGTTAGTAAGATGAGCGTAAGCGGACCCAGCACTTCGTCTTCTCTGGAGCAGCTGGGGGTGAAACGAAGTGCTTTCGGACAACCGAAAAAACTCCTTGACTCTATGACCTTGTTTTCTCCCTGTTTCGAGGGAACGCGCTGTGGACGTGGCGTTAGATATATAAATGCGGAGAGAGAGAGAGAGAGAGAGAGAGAGGGAAGTTGGAGGAATGCATTGGAACGGGCGGCCAATCCCGTTAGTGCGTCGAGCGCTGGGAGCCCGGATTGGATTAGAAAGGGTCGCGCTGTTACGGGCAATCCCATACATCCATCTTCATCTCGTATGCCCGAATGTACGTGTTGGATCGTGTGTTTACGATATTGTTGCCGCGCGGAGCCAGCGTTTCCATTTTGAGCGCGCTCGGGAAGGAAAAATGGTGCGCTCGGGTCCAGTTTCTGTGTCAGTGGGACGCCAAAAATGTGATTGGTTAATCAAATGCGCCTCGCGGGGTCACCGTGGTGAAACTTTAGAAAGATCTGACGAATGAGGTAATATTACGTGGCTTCAACGAGCATGACGGAACTCACGTGACATCCATTCGTCATGTGCTTCGCTGGTCATTTGTTAGCGCGCACGATGTGGACACGCTTCGGATGTGATCGAACGGTGCTATTAAATGGCTGGGATTTTTAGAGAGATATGGGACGTCAGGTTTAGAGATGTGAAAAAAAAAAACTATGAAGCATTCTCAAGACGAAATCCTTAGATCTGTTTCTGGGTATATTTCTGATGTGCAGAAAATATCACTTGACCGTGCCAGCTTCGTCATCGCTTTGTATTTGTAACATTCTTGTGAGTACAAGACCATATGAATTAAATTTAAAATCTACGTTCCTGTAATATTCGGTCTTCAGTATAACAGCCATGGTGGATGGCTTTGGCTTTCAAGTCGTCTTGGGGGAGGGCACAAGGGAGCCTACGACTTTTTCTGCACTGAACAAGTAAAACAAAAACCGCGCTAACTCCAATTTTTGCCCTCAGATCGAACAGCCTTATACGCAGGTTATTTCGAGTTTGAACCATGTGGTCTATACGTTCGTAAGCATGGCGGTGTTTATCATGAAATATTGGTGTAACCTGAGCAGCGTTCCGGATGGCCGAAAATATTTGCCCGTAGCTGCAACGCCCCTGTTTACTTGCAACGCGTTTGTTTTCGTTTTCAACTTCACTTAAACACTCTAATGTATGCAGGCACCACTGGCGTAGCCTGTGTGGTGGGACGGGAGAGTTTCTACGGTTATAGCTATCCCTCATTTTTTTTCGATTTTGCATATGTATGTAATACGCTTGTGTATGTAATATGCATGTGTACGTAATACGAACATATGTGAAAACATTTTTTTTTCAACCCTTGCTTCCTAATTGAAAAATATTTCAGGCTGTAAGCCCGTGGTGCGCACTGCGACTTGCTTGATGGCCAGATACATTTCAAAATGTGTTTATAAATGCAATGGTATTGTGGTTATAATCACAACAGTGTGGTTTATGCACAGTGGCGCGGTCTAGTGGTTAAGGTACTCGGCTGCTGACATGCAAGTCGCGGGATCGAATCCCGGCCGCGGCAGCTGCATTTTCGATGGAGGCGAAAATGCTGTTGGGCCCGTGTGCTCAGAATTGGGTGCACGTTAAAGAACCCCAGGTGGTCGAAATTTCGCGGAGCCCTCCATTACGGTGGCTCTCATATTCATATTGCCACGGGATCGTGACAACGACGAAGGGAGCAAACAAGCGTCTCTCATAATCATATAGTGGTTTTGGGACGTTAAACCCCTCATATCAATCGAAGGGAGCAAACAAGAGGTTGAAGATTAAACTGTTTATTCGGGCCGGACTTGTGGCCAACAAATGAAAAGTAAGATTACAGCAAGGCACTCGCACTGGCAGCGGCGGGCAGAGCGTCGGCCGTGGATCAACTGACAAGTGGTGAAGCGCGTCGGCATTTACACACTTGCCATAGAATGTTCTGGCGTTATCGCTAGCGGCGAATGTAGGTTCCAGAATAATCTGTACTGTTCACGATGTGGGCGTAATCTTAACACAACCATCTACTACAGCGTCGAAGCTTTTCGAACATCGTAGGCGCGGTTTGTGCTGAACGTAGTGTAACGACGCGATAACAAAGCTTGAGGGAAAGGAACGTGGCAATATGGTGGTTTTGGGACGTTAAACCCCACAAATAAATCAATATGCACAGCCTGTCGTGTCCGCGACGCTTCTTACTGTTCCTCGTTTCACGCCGCTCAACGACTTCGTAATCCAGCAGCTGTTTCAGTAGTCGACTTTCCCGAGCATCATTAATGTATTTACGCACCTATAGTCATACCTATACGTCCTTATGGAGCCCATACATAATACCGTACACCTTCAGTGCACGATTCGCAGGGGAGTTTTATATATTGCAAAGGAAATCAATGGGAACATTGAATTGTTATATAGAAGAGATTCAAAATAATTATAGTAATCTGTACACGGAAACGTTTCTGTAAGGGGAGCAGGCATTATGAAGTATATTTTTCTTCCTACTCTCGTTTAAATTTATGCAAATCGCATAGACGGTGTCTAGATGTTACATGTGTATACAAGGAACATCTGGATAACACTTTTAGCTGGCTTATGAATTACGAGGACGTCCCCATTCGTTTCGATTGGACCCTCGCGCCGGTGTGTGTGCACGCATCGACGAAGACATCAACCGTTCAAGTATCCTGCTAAAAAAATTATTAAAAAAGGGCTAGAGGATGTCTGGACGATTTGCTAATGCAACGCGTAATGGATTCAGGTGGCGAGTTTCGACGCCGCGTAAAGAAGAAGAACGAAAATGGAGATCACAGATATCAATTTTCGAGATACGTACAGAGCGCGATCCTATATTTCACATTGCCAATGAGAGCTAAAAGGAAAAAAAAACGGAAGTCTTGGAAAATGTTGGAAAGAGATTGATCCGCGAAGACCCGGGAATCTAATTCTCTCGGTCATTACCTGCGCGGCGATTCTCCTTCTTAGCATTATCGATTAGCCTCACACGTCTTCGGGCGCCTCGGTTCTTGTTATTCCGGAAAGTGCTCTTCCGGAAGCAGCGCACGTTCGCTGGCTACCTGTACTAAAGCCAGACTATCGTTCTTTTAAATGTCTTGTCAGTTCTTCTAGTGTTTATTCTGTTTTTACGATGTAAGGAGACGCTGGGGCATGCATTAAGATCCAGCTATTTCTCATCTCGAGACTATGTCGAACGCACAGAGCGTATTGTGACCGAAACGACTTGTCGAAGAACGTTTTTAGTGTTAACACCAGAAGATCCTTAACAAGAAAAGAAAACATGTATAAAAAAACCTACATGTTTGCGACTCGTATAATCTGCCCATTTTCGCAGTGGCCAACGCATGTGCTCTTCTTTTAGTGGTAAAGTCGCGAAACTTTTCTTGAACGCCTTCGTTCTGGCGTGCAGTACCGCGTGTGGCCCTACACCATTCCGAAAAGCTGCGAAAACGGTAAAGCTGTGTCGTGCCCACGGGGTGGCTCACCGGGACCCTGCCCTCCACTCACCCCCCCCCCCCCCCCCGAAATTTGTTTCGTCATGGCGTGGAGAGCGAGAAAGGTCATTTAAGGAGGTGCCCCATCCTCCGAAAAAAAAAATGTTGGTATCCTTAAACTCCTCTTTTAAGAGTGGAACGCGATAGTTATATCCTGTCCCTAATGCGTAGTTCAAGCACTTAGTGCATCGAATAGTTTCGAACTTTGTATGCTCTAAGGGAACGTGCGCAGTAACGTGTGGGCTTTTTGTTGTATGTGATCGGCTTCAAACCATGAAAAACATTATGATAATCACGTGTTCTGACGCCCGATGGCAATGTTCGCTTGTACCGTGCTTTATTACGGCAATAGTTCACGTTGGATTGTGAACCATGTATACAAGACGCGTGTGTTTGGGTAAAGCACGAGTTACTTTCGCCGAATTTCCAAGCAGATGAAGTTATGTTCACCGTATTCACAAGCAGACGCGGGGCTGTGCGGTAGATCACCTGCTTTCCACGCAAACGATTCGTTGTCGATCCCTACTCGTAACCAGAATTTTTGTTACTTATTTATTTACATCTTTCTCAATTTATCGGTCACGCAGAAGATGATTTTTCGCTCACAACCAACGACGCCGAGGCCGACGCCGGAATTTCTGTGAAGCGAGCTCTTTAACGCTATCGAGTTCACAATTTCTTGCTTCCCCCTGTGGTGGAGGGGAGCACTAAAAGTACAAATGGCTCACTCCACCACCTTATTCACTCCACCACCAAACGCTAGGAAGAAAACAATAGTGTCACACGTTGGCTGTACCACTGAAATACGAATAATAAAGTCGCATAATGTTAATTTTTCCGTGCGCGTCAGCACTGCAGCGCTCGCTTCGCCACGCGCTATACTTCATACTTCTTAGCAACTCACCATGCTCTGCGAAAAAATAAGAGGCTAAGCCTGGAAAGAAAGGCGTATGAATACAGATTTGGCGTTAAATCACAGTTCAGAGGGAGGTAAAAGAGCCTGTGGAGAAAAAGAAAAAATCGCCGTCGTGGGTTGTCGTGTTATATATGTGATTTGGTGTCATCGTACATGCCGCGTCGTGTTCGAGCACCAAAATAACTTCTTCTTGGCGTGCACTTCCTCCGTACCCAAGCAAGTATTTGAGAACACTCGCCCCCTCGGTCGCTAGCTCGGCTGTAGCTCGTAATTTTTTTTTGTTCAACTTTAGCACGCTCTTTTTGCATTTGTATTTATGATGTGGTCCCGACTGTGTTTACATAATGGACAGGACGCTCATTCCGAATTCAGAGCTGTCCGTCTCTCCGCGGATTGAAAACGCCGACGAACCTCGGGAGCTATTTGATTACGGACGGTCATGCGATCACGCGAATGCATATGCGCGTTTGATATTGTTACGTTGAACTTTGGGCCTGTAGCCCTGGTAAATTGATGGCCTTCGAATTTTAGGGGCTTACTGAGCCGCAGCACGTTTTCACGGCAGATTTGACGCGTCATTATGTGTGTACGATGGCACGGTCTCAAATGTACTCTCCTCGCTGTCATGAGGATATGGTCTATACTTCGAGGGAACCAGCGCATGCTTCTTTTAGTCTCAAAACTCGCCATCTATGTCCGGGTCGCCTCGCACGTTAGAGTCTCAGACCTCACACGACTTCGACGGTAACTTCGTGTACAAGTCTGGAAAGAAACATTCAGACGCCCACTGCCTGTCTCGTGTCCTGTCGACCCACTGTTGCTCGATGACCTGGATGCCGACTGCTTCTGGGGAACCATGACTGCCGACGACTTCGCCGAGCGACAGCGAGCTGACCCGCAATTCAGGAACAGCGCGATGGCTTCGAAGTTTTTTCAGAGAAGACTCTAAGAGTCGTTTTTCCTGCGAAACGGAGTTTTTTTTTTTTTTAAACTTACCTTCTCGTGGTTCCTTCAGCACTGATGCTAGAAGTCCTTGAGGCCCTACATGCCTAACTGATGGCCGACACCTCAGTGTTTCCCGCACGCTCGCAAGAATAGAGAAAAAGTACTGCTAGCCGCGACTTGCCGCCGAGGTCGCCCGTTACGTCAGGACCTACCGAGACTATCAACGACGAAAGACACCGCCGCCTCGTCACGGTGGTCTAGTGGCTAAGGTACCCGGCTGCTCACCCGCAGGTCGCGGGATCGAATCCCGGCTGCGGCGGCCGCATTTCCGATGGAGGCGGAAATGTTGTAGGCCCGTGTGCTCAGATTTGGGTCCACGTTAAAGAACCCCAGGTGGTATAAATTTCCGGAGCCCTCCACTACGGCGTCTCTCATAATCATATGGTGGTTCTGGAACGTACGTTAAACCCCACATATCAATCAAATCAAAGAAACCGCCGACTAAGCTGCAGCCGGACTTTTCCAGCCCATCGAGCTACCTCCGTTCCAGCGAATCAACATGGACTTGCTGAGGTCGTTAGCAACGTAAATGACTGGTCGTAACATGGCGCAAGTTTCAATGACGCACAAGTTAGCGTACGGAATGAAATATGTTCGCAAGATAATGAAAAGTTCAAAGAACCTATAGGTCTTTATAGTCACAAGACTCATTGTTTCGCACAATATTTATCTCTGCGGTAGCAGCAGATAAAATTTCTACAGCCATAATTCAAGCACTTACAGCTAGCCAGTGCGTTGTTTTCAAAATAATAAATGGCAACACTAGGAAGTTTCTTGCGTGAAGAGCACCCATCTCAGTGGTCCGGCAATGAAATCCTGTGCAAGGAGAGGCATTCGCGCACGCCGGAAAAATTTCAGCCCCTGCAACCGTTGATATTCTTGGTGAAAAAAAAAATGCAAGCAAGAAAGCTTGCCACGTAACTTCAAACATTAACTCTTCTTAATGGCATAATGAAATTTTAGAACGAAAATTGATTGATTCCACCGTGTCAAAAGCTGATATATATTGTGTTGATATAATATTGTCGCTGCTGTTTTTATTTGTTTTTTCTGTTTATGAGCCTGCTTCTCACAGTGGATGAAGCGAAAGAACAAATCAACTAATTGTACGCGTTTTTATATACATTCTTACTGTATGCGTTCACTGCGTGTATCGTAAGTTGACTGTTTTCAAAGTGCGCAGTTACCAGCTTGAGCAAGCTTCGCCCCCCCCCCCCCCACAGATTTTCAATATTTGCATTGGCTCAGTAAGAACAATTTCTCTTCTTCTTGACTTCTACTTTTCTTCTAACTTCTATCATCGCCTTCATCTACTTTGTCTTTTTCTTACCTCCTTTTTTTTACCTTCTTTTTCTTACCTCCTTTATCTTATCCCTTTTTTATACCTCCTTTATTTGACCTCCTTTATCTTAGCTCCTTTATCTTAGCTCCTTTATCTACCTCCTTTATCTACCTCCTTTATCTCACCTCCTTTATCTTACCTCCTCTTTCTTACCTCTTTTTTCTTACCCTTTTCTTACCCTTTTGTTCTCTTTTTCTCGCCTTCTTTTTCTTATCCTTTTCTTGCCTTCTTCTTATCTTTCTCTTCCTCTTAGCTTTCTATTGTTCTTACCTTCTTTGACGTTTATTTTCTTGAGGCCTTGAGGCTATCGTCTTCTCATCTTATTCATCTTATCACTCTTTTCCTCTTAACTTCTTCTTCGTCTTTATTTATTTGCACTCTAACGTAACACGTTTTTTTTTCGTCTTTTCCTTCCAGCTTGCGACGAAAGGTGAATCTCACTGCATGCGACACGCCAGCAAGCCGGACAACGACAACAAGAACACCTACAAGAAGCTGCTGCCCTGTAAGCAATTACACCGTCATTAGGTCGCTAATTAATCTTTCATTACGATGTGCGGAGCTGCTCGAACGCGTATATAGTGCTGCAGGTACAGTGCCTCGGGTCGTCATTCCAGAATGCTCTTTGTTCCCATGGGGTAGCCAACTGAACGTGGTATACAGTTAACCTTTCTACTTTTCTTGCTGCGTATTGACGCAGCGAAGTTTATGCTGCAGGCGCGTGGCGGCACGCGCTAGTCGTACAATAAAACACTTCTCGTGTAGCAGCTTGTTCTCCCTATCCGCTAAATGTTATTTTCCTTCTCTCTCTCTCTTATACACATAGGTGCGCGCAGTGTTCTCACCATCCCCCAAATTTAGGCCCTGCGCCGTGCTCCCGACCGGGTTGCAGAAATTAGGTGCCTTTTCTCATCTTCTAACCACTTCCACCACCACCCCCAAATTTGTAAGGGAGAGGGGGGTGCTTTCGGAGGTGTAGGTTAGAAGTAAGGAGTTCTTGGAAAGTAACGTCAGTAGCCTTCGGTCGCCATTGCAGTGAAGGACCTTCATAGCTGTAAACCTGCGCTATGCACAACGAGGGGGGGGGGGGAGGGGGTCTAACTGAAACGTATAGGACATAATTAGCGCTCCTGTGGTGCATTGACATTAATATCTTTAATGCTGATATTAGATTATTATAATCAGATGTCGGAGCGGTCGTACGGCGCCGGCCACTCTTTTCTCGCAAATAATATGTGTAAACCTCGTAGCAATGAAAAGGGAAAAAAATACGTAAGAGAACGGGTAGGCGAAGTTATTTGAAGTGCATGCGTTCACAGAACAACAGCCAAAAGCGCACAAAATACAGTACCTTCACATCGATAGCACTACTGTTCACTTAAAATGCACTTACACGAACAATGTCCTTGCTGTAAATAACACGACACAATGTCCGCTCACATACCAGCACCGGAATTGGCAAGGTCCTGTGACGTCCCCGCAAACACGGACTGAACCCCAGACCTTTCAAGATGTTTACGTTCATTTATCAAACCCACGCATTGAAAAAAAAAAGGAAAAGAAAACCTTCAGGGTAACGAATGTGCATTCCGGAGTGGAGTACCTGGAAGGATTCTGTCGACTGTTCTCGCGGGCCTCCCCGCGCAAACACCAGGACCGGGTCGCGCCTTGTTGTCTACGGGCAGTATGACAGTGTGCGGTGGCAATGCTCCGCGCGCACCCTTCAGATTGGTGGCATGTGGAGGGGGGGGGGGCAGCAGAGCACCTATTGTTGGTTCGGTGAATGCTGCAGCGCCTGTGCCGGGCCCGGCCTGACTTTCCGTCAGCCTCCATGGCTCCAGGGCTCATTACTGCGTTCTGCCCCAATGGCCACCCACGGCGTTGAATGACGAAGAAGCGGCGGCTGCGGAGAATTTCGCAGGAGACACCGAGTTGCATGGAGGCGTTGAGACTCGATCTGGACATCGGGTCATCGGGTACCAGAAACCGGGGCAGTTGAGTCGGCCGGAAACATTTCGGCACAACACTGCAAACTGCGGACGATGGCCATTACAGACGACGCGCTTTGTCGGAGCATTGGGACCATTGTTCGCCCGTAATTCACGTGTCTTGGGACAGCTCGCCCATCTCGCTCTCTCTGAGGCTTGAGTTTGTACATTGTTACTTGCGCGGCTTTGCTGGGGAGAGGGTTTTCCACTGGTTTGGGCTGCGGGGGCGGCCATCGAAGATGACACACTCCGACTGACAAGAAAACATGCCACGTCGATAGTGGCGATTGGTTTTGTGCCCCGGTAGGGTGGAGTCGGGCCCTACGAAAAGGGACTACGAGAAGAAGCGAGGAGAGTCAGAGGGACGAGGTGATGAGATCGAGACGGGAGGGAGACGGAATGGAAAAGGAAGATAACGGTGTGAAGAGATAGCCATGAGAGTCGATGAGATGATGACTGAGCCAGGGATGGTATGACGGGGAATGAAAGTTAGAGATGGGAAACGAGGAAGCCAATGATTGCGGGACGTTATGAAAGAAAATTAAGATGAAAATCGCTGAGAGAGACGACGAAGACGATGAAGACTGACTACACGGACCATTCGTGAGACGAACTTCATGCACCCTATTTAGACGAGCTCTGCAGGAAGGGAAGCGGCGCGTTGAGACATTGCATGGTTTTATTCATTGACAACTTCATCATTCGTGTCGTCGTGTTTTTTTTTTGTATATGCATATCCTTGTATTGTTGCAGATACTTTCTTTATGTGCCTGCCCTGTGTCGAACGTCGCGAGTGTCTAAACCATGTGTTATAATTTTGTGTAGTGGTTGATGTACGCGGGTATACGATGTTTGCAGTTAGTAATAAATTAAATGAACCAATAAACAGGAACAGGTCGTAGCGTCTTCCATTTCCCGGTCCCAACACGAATCCCTGTGTATGGAAAGTGGTTGAGACGTATGGCCAAGAGGGAACCGAGAAAAAGGGTTGGGGGGTCTTTCTTCTCTTTGGATATCGGTGGCGTATAGCGGGGATGTCTCAGTCCAGTCATAGGGATTCGGAACGAGTTCGCATATGACGCGCGTTATGATGAAGCGGGGGGAGGGACGAGGGGAGGGGGTCATTGGAGCGGCCACTCACTTGCAGCCCTCTTTAGAGCACGCCTGTGCGTTTACTGTCGAATTTCTTTGATTCGTTTTCAGAGCACAGCAGCCTTCACCTTCATTCTGTAAAAAGTGCGGTCGGGTTCTTTTAATATCGCCGCAGAAAAAAAAAGAATAGGTGAAAGATGTGTATGTGCCAAACAGATCATCACTCATGTGGACGGGCTAGTGCTGTGCGCATAATTCCGATATCATCTGCATTTGCTTGACGCGATTTTTATTCCATCACGCGCACACATTTACCTCTTTGATCTACGTGGCTCGACTTCCTTTTTGTTTTTGTTTTTCATTACATAATATATACTAGAAACATACACAAAAAACAACGAAAGAACTCTTTTTTTGAATTCGCAGGAGTTCAAACGCCGTATGCGGCAACATAGAATTGATGTTTACGCATCAAAATAAAGTTTAAAAAGTAAAAAGGCTCCCCTCTAAAAGCGAAGACGCTTGCCTATTGTTCTCATAACTTTCTTCGCGGTGGAATCAATTGAAAGGGAGAATCGCGATTCCTGTTTGTTATTCTTTTCCAGCTATTTTTGCGACTATTTCTTTCGGAAAAAAATAGAGAGTTAAACCCCACTGAGATGTTCTGCGTTGGAGACAATGAGCGAAGCCAACGTTCTTATTTCGTGGAGTCGTTAGAAGCAGACGCGAATATGAAAGCACGTTTCTTTTTAGTTAGTTAGAAGACGTTCGCGACAGCGTCGTTCGATGAAATTGTCTCTCTCTCTTTCTCTCTCTCTTTGGTCGGCGTTGACACCGCGCCTCTTTCGATTCAAAGACCGAGCAGCTGAAACCAATAGCGTCAATTTTCCTAAGTGCCGCAAAGCATTGCTGAAAACGCTGAAAATGCGCGCAAATGACGTTGATGTCGCCCGTGGGGAATGGCATAATGCGGGGCTTTGCTTATCGCTGAAGTTCGATGCGTGTGTGTGTGTGCGGGGAGAGGGTGTAGAGATAGAACGGATACAATTTTTGTGAGTGAAGTGAACGAACGGTTGCGCAGACTATGGAATGGCAGAGAGCGTTCGGATTCTTCGCGATGCCAATTTACTGTGGATACCATTCTTCTCTTTGTTAAAAAAAGCCCCACCGCGGTGGTCTAGTGGTTAAGGTACTCGGTTGCTTACCCGCAGGTCGCGGGATCAAATCCCGGTTGTGGCGGCTGCATGTTTCGACGGAGGCGAGAAATGCTGTCTAGGCCAGTGCACTCAGATTTTGGTGCACGTTAAAGAAGCCCAGGTGGTGGTCGAAATTTTCGGAGCCCTCCACTATACGGCGTCTCTAATAAACATATGGTGGTTTTGGGACGTTAATCTCTACAAAGAAATCAAATCAAAATTGGCTGTTTACACATAGGTCGCTGGTTCGATCCCGGCGGTGGCGATCGCATTTTGATGAAGGTGAAGTACTAGAGGCGCGTGTACTTATGTGTAGATCAACGATAGACATCTCCAGGTCTACGATATTATCCGATGCCCTCTATATTAACCTGCATATACAGGGTGTCCCACATAACATGAGCCATGAATTTGAAAATGAGACACTTCAGTGGCGAATTGAACCAATCGCATACTACTCGCACTAGCCTGTAGATACTCAGGCTATTTTTTATTTATCCCCGTACTAATTAATTATTACTTTTTAATAACTCATTTTTAATTATGGGCTTGAAACCCAAAATTTGAACACTGAGATGTTGAGCACTTTCACAAACCACCGGCTAAACTGTTTCCTAAACGATACGTCTCGCACTGTTATTTTTTCCAGGTTGTAAAGAAAACCGCGAAATTGAAAAAAAAAAAGCTGTGTGACGGACCGCGAGCGCACTGATATAGTGCTGCTATATGCTTTCTTTACAATGCGGGAAAAATAACAGTGCTAGCCGTATCGTTCAGGAAGCAATTCAGTCGGTGGTTTCCGAAAGTCCTCTACATCCCAGTGTTGATATTTTGGGTATCCAGCTCAAAATAAAAAAGGTAATTAAGAAATAATAATTATTATTATGAGGAGAAATGAAAAGTAGCCTGGGTACCTATACAGGCAAGTGCGAGTACCATGCGCTTGGTTCGATTCGCCTCCTAAGTGCCTTTCACGTTCAAATATTTGGCTCAAGTTATGTGGAACACCCTGTATACAGTGTTATCATCACCGTTCTTCCCCCCCCCCCCCCTTTTTTTTTTGTCATTATGCGTTTCGCTTTTCCCGATCGTTTAGTGAAACAAATGTGTCCTTTTTGGTTGCAGATGACTACAACCGTGTTGTTTTGGAAACTTTACCCGACATTCCCGACTCCGACTACATCAACGCCACCCACATAGACGTAAGTGTCCAGTTCTCGAAAATTTTTCACCTTGTGCATCTCTCGTGGAACGCCGACCACTTATTGTGTAATGCCATGCTATGCTTTGGTCTCGCTGCGTAACGTAGACCCTGACGTGAGCCCTGTAAGACAGTTTCAGATGTGGTTTTCTTATTTTTTTTCGGTAGGTTTGCACACATACGTTATTAACGAACACGTGCGATTCCAACGCTCTTCTCCACATAATCCTTTGGGGCAACCCATAACTTAAGACTGGTCACGGGACTCGCAGCATGTCTATAGTACTGACATTGCAAATCCGGCTCTACATTGTAATGTAAACCTCTTTCTTTCGAACTACGATGATGCATCATACATGTTTCAACGCTATGTAGTGTATAGTACTCGCCAAATGCGGCGGATTCGTATTCCCGGTAGTAGTGATATACGAGAACACCGGCGTGTTTAAATTTGGTTACACGTTAAGGGGCTCCGGGGTGTTGTAACTACAACAAAGCGTCTCCCTACTATGGTTTGACTGATATCTGAGATCCCGGTTCTGGCGCGTAAGACGCCAAAATGTGAATTAAATATTATTTGCTTCCAGTTTTGCTCATATCAGTGGCGCGTATTTTCGCGGAACCCCGAACGCTCTGGATTCATTCACTTGACGGCGCCTTCACCACGGAGGAGCTTATAATTGAATAGAGGTGACGTAAAATGATCTCATTGTTCATTGAGATTCAGTGGAAGTCACTGGAATCCAATTTGGAGTTCGGCGCCGGTTGCTCAACTCGAAGAGAATGCGGTTTATCGGAGGTGGTTGGTTGAAGCCTGAACGCGGTGCAGCCACCATTGTTTGCGTGTTCTTTATGTTTCATTTTTTTACATACTGTCAGTCCTAATGGGGACTATTGCAGGAAGGCAAACAAAATACACAAGAAATACATATACAACCAAATACACAATAGATACGCTTGCACTTAAATGCGAAAATGCGCGACTACAGATATTCTATGATGATACATGAAGAGTACAAAAGCACAACCCATGTCTGGCAGATATACACGAAAATATTATACTGCGTAATCCAGTCATTGCGTTGATTTTTTTTCTTTTTAAACGTGTGGCCAGCGCACCAATGTACACCTCGATGCGATCACACGCTTCACTATTGACGTTAGACTCCTCCGTACAGGGGTAACCAACGGTCTGACGCAGCTGGTGCTGCAGCAAGCACTATGACGCGGGTTCATTGTCCTGCGCGGCAGCTGCCTCTTGATTACCTAAATACGCAGAAAACAACCGTGCTCTTATTCCTATGTGCACGTTAAAGAAGCACAGGTAATCAATATCTAACACGTTGGAGTGGATGCCTATCTCACTTTCAACGTAATCCTCGGCTTATAAATCCATCAATCCGTAAAAGACAAATACGTTAAACCTGTTTCTTTCTTTTTCTTTTTTTTGTGAAACTATGGGATCTCTTTCAGGATGTAAAAGTTTTGCTGTAAACTGTCCGGTACATCAAATTCACTATCTTTTACATTTCATATGACAGACATTCGCTTAGAAACCGTGGACGGCGGAACCTTTTTTTTTTTTTTTGCATGGTATATAGGAAAATAGTAACACACACAAGGCGCAGTATAGTTGCTCTAACTGCGGTTAATCACACGACGAGGTATGCAATTAACGCGGCAAATTGCGACATCACTACCCGCGTTCTCCTGCAACACATCTTGACTGTGTCGTCTTCTTTGACAGCAGTTCCTGTACCACGTGTTGTGCATGCCAAGCACTAAAAAAAAAAGAAACACATCTAATCTAACCATGTAGTCTGATGCGCGCTCGGGTGCAGCGCATTCTTTATCCTGCCGTATAACAGCGTGGGGGTGGCGACCTCTCGTGAAATCGAGTCTCGTTTCCTCGAGAGCCGTTAACGTTGCAGAATATAAATTCGCTTTCACACCCAAGCGTCCCTCCCATTGTATACACGCCTTACATTTTTGTTTCGTTCTTGCTTTCAGAGCATTCTGAAGCCGAACGCCTACATCGCGGCTCAAGGTAAGAGTATATATAAGGAAGTGCGCGCGCCGCTTGTTATTTGTTGGGCCGGAACGACCTATGTCGTTAGCGAAGCCCGTTATACCGCCTCCGTCCAAAAATGTATACCCAAGCGAAGGTTTGTCGAGGGTTTGTTGGCCTCGCAGGTCCTAAGAGCCGGTTCTTGCCAAGTCCCAAGGTGGGGCAAGCAGGAGGACCTTAGCAAAAAAAGCTATGGAATACCGAAAGTATGCGTTAGACCTGAAGCCATTTCTATGCGGGAGAGATTGGACCACTTGACAAGCGTATAGGGTGCGTCATTAGGGATTCTGAGTAGGCTCGCGTTTCGGGAGTGGGAGCTTAGTTAAGTATGAGGGAAGGAAATACGTCACGTTGTCTCAGGTTTGTGTGTGTGTGTGTGTGTGTGTGTGTGTGTGTGTGTGTGTGTGTGTGTGTGTGTGTGTGTGTGTGTGTGTGTGTGTGTGTGTGTGTGTGTGTGTCTAACAATTGTTTGTAACGACAATATAATTCCATTAACATCAACAGATTATGGTATACGCAGCATCTAACTTCAGCTCAATACAAACGTTGCGATAGTTGAATCGGTACAACTAACAAAAGAAGGGTGAGAACATGCTGTTCTAGTATAAGTATGCAATATAGCATTAACTTCGTACTGAAATATATATATATATATATATATATATATATATATATATATATATATATATATATATATATATATATATATATATATATATATATATATATATATATATATATATATACTCTGACAAGCGACACTGAGAATACTTCACCGCTTGTAGGATGCCGCGCTTGAATTCTAGAGCGCAATATAACTAGGCACATGGGTTTTAACAAAAGGTTTCCGGGAGTTCACATAATTTTGTCAGTTTGGGAGCAAGGAAATTGTAGAATGAAGGGTTTCTTTAGCTGAATGCTGGGTTCGCTTGACTCCTTAAAAAAAGATTAAGGGGCATATTGGGGGTTGTAGTAGTAACAGTAGTTTTATCAGTCAGGGTTACTATGAAGCCACTGACTACCGCAGTTAACTGCCAGATTAAATTGTTCGTTTGAGAAAACTCGAAAATTATTGAAACTGTGCTTAATCGAAAATCGAGCTGTTTCAGTGAAATGTAACTGACGAGGATCATTCTATGCAGGCATAACCACTTTAACACACAAAAAAAATTAAGGACACTTTGCAAATCCCAAAGCATGTTTGAAGAAACGATATGGTCATCAGCAATCGCGTAATTGCTGAGAGAATGTGAGGGGGAGAGGCCGCTACTGGCACCGGTCCTCCGCACGGACGGACGGACGGACGGTCACCGCGAGCGTGAGACAAAAGTGCTTTCGCCTTAAGATGGAGGCTTAGGTGTACACTGTGGTCGTTGCAGGTCCAAACGAGGACACCATCAGCGACTTCTGGCGAATGGTGTGGGAGAAAAGATGCTACGTCGTCGTCATGCTCACCAAGGTGTTCGACTTCATTCGGGTGAGTTTCTTCACT